>NW_026645414.1:407562-436175 GCF_012489685.1 Lotus japonicus
CTTTTCGAGAACTAAGTGCAAAAGATAGAGATAGAAAAGCACACAAGGATTTTATCCTGGTTCACTTGATAAATCACTCAAGCTACTCCAGTCCACCCGTTAAGGTGATTTCTTCCTTCTTAGAATGAAGGCAATCCACTAATCAGGTAAGAGTTACAACTGCACTTGAAACCTACAAGTGACTAACAATTACACTGACTTAGCTCACACTAAGATTCACTCTCTTAGTCTTCTCTAGGATCCGATCAACCTTGATCTCCTAAAGGAAAATCAAAACAACTGTTTGAGGTTGGTGTTTACAAGGGTTTGCTTCTGAATAAGCTGAGTGTAAACTAAAATAAATTACAAGATGAAAGAAAGCTTAGAATATGTCTTGCGCGTGTGTATTGCTTCAACTTAGTTTCTTAGCCGCTTCTTTCAATCTTCAGCCTCTATATATACTCCAAGGATTAGGGTTGAGCGTTGCATGGGAAATGCTACCGTTGGAGGGCAGTTCTGGAAAATCCAGCTTCTGCTGTGGCTGAGAACGTTAGGTAGGTCGTCAGGAAGGTACACTTGCTTTTGTACTTGGATAGCGACTTGACCTTTTAACCTAGGAGACTTCTGATCAGAGGAATGCTTCGTATTGGAACTTGTGAAGCCGGTTGATCAGAGTCAGAGGGAAAGCACAGATCCTCTGACCATTGTATCTTCTGATTCTGAACTCAGAGGGAAGAACATGGCCTTCAGAGTTTCTTGCTTCTGGACTTCAGAGTTTCCACTATTCAGCTTCTGGATCTTCAGAGTCTTCTACACCATCGGAACATCTGAACCTTCAGTGTTTCTTGGTTGTCAGAACTTCTGGATCATCAGAGCTTCTAGCGACTGAGTCCTCATCAGAGTTTGTATAGCTTCAGATCTTCTGAAGCTTTTCCACTGTTCATACTGAACATGGTGAATGCGAAAGCGTTGCTTGGGTTACCCTTTATACACAGTGCTTCTGATTTGTGTGAAATTGAGTCAGGGTCAGAGCCTGTAAATAGCACACTCAGAAAAACACGTTAGAGTACCACAATTGTTCATATCAAAAGGTTAATTTGTAATCATCAAAACATAGAGTTGTACTACTAGAATCAAAACTTGATCTTACAATCTCCCCCTTTTTGATGATGACAAAACTAAGATTTTTGATGAACAATTCTTAAACATTAAACTGAATTCACTCAGAGTTTAGAGATATAGAATAAGACTTATCCTGATGTGAATAGTTTATCTTGCTCATTCTGAATTCAAGTCACTGCTTGATTCTGAGCTTAGCTCCCCCTGAATCTAATACTTGATGAAAACGTTAGTAAAGTCTAGATTCTGAGCTAAATCATATAAGAGTTCAGAGTGAAAAGCTTATGACATAGATGAAAAACGAATAATCAGAGCGCATAAGTGATCAGAGTCATGGACAAGGTATCAGAGTCTTTGGGTATCAGAGTCAACTTAGAATCACTTCAGAAGAAGTGAAATGTATTCCTTGTATTTGCCCAGTGACACATCTATGGTCATGAAGGTGGAACTCTTAAAATCTCCAAAAGAAAAATAGTCACACTAACACATCTTACACATCAAAACTGGGTTTACTCCCCCTTTTTGTCATAAGCAAAAAGCTCGGGGTGTGAAAAACTTAGCTTGAAGTACAAGGTACTCCCCTTAGAGAAGGTCTAAGTGTAAAGAAAATGAAGACGATGTAAGAATCAGAGTGAGGCGATAATAAATAGAGGAGTTAATGCAAGGGATGAACGTTTACCACCGGTCAAGTGAGTAAATAGAAGGGTCAGTTACCAAGTACTTAACCTCGAGAAACTGTAAGAGCATTAACTTTCAGAGAGAAGGTGAAGCCTATAAAAACGTTGGAGAGAAAGGTAAGCTTCACATCTCGAATAATTTTCAGTAAGAAAAATGGCATCATACAGAATGGCATTAGAAGAGCTCAGAAGGAAGGCGTTTGAGGAAGATATGTTCCTCAATATTAGGCATCCCGATGGTACAAAGACCATACAAGAGCTGACGAAGACACTGCTTGAAGAAGATCTTGGTCCCAGAGATGGAGAAAGGATCTGAAGGAGTTCCTCTGCTTCGTGGAAGAGATTCAGGAGCTTTGCCAGCGGGAGCTGAATCTGCTGGAAGAGAAAGAGACTGTGGAAAAGAGACTTAAGACGACAGAAGATAGTCTAGAAAAAGATGATCTGAGCATCAACCTTGTCAACATAGAGTATGCATTGGATCGTCTGGAGAAGGAAAGAGTGGAGCAGCGCCAAGAATGCAGAAGAATGAGGAAGGATCCTCCATTCTAGATATAGGGAATAATGTATGATGGAAAGAATTATGATGTAAACATAGAAAACACTTATGAATAAAACAGGTTTTGCAAACATATGTGCCACAAATATATATAGATATATGCATATAGAATCACAATGAACAAATTAAAGTAAGTAAATACGCAGAGTTGAAATAAAACACGTTAAATAAAAAGGAAAAGGAAGAAAAAGAAGAGATCCTAAAAAAACTAAGATTTGTCAGTACGGCGCAGAAGTTCCATCATCATGTGCTTCATCTCAATCAGCATGGATTCATGAGTGTCAAGACGTTGTTCCATGATGTCGAGTCTGGATGAGCTTGTCGGAGTAGAGCTTGAAGGAACGTTCTGAGCAGCTTGAGGTTCTGGAATGGAAGCAGAAGCAGCAGG
Organism: Lotus japonicus; assembly: GCF_012489685.1. Classification (NCBI taxonomy): domain Eukaryota; kingdom Viridiplantae; phylum Streptophyta; class Magnoliopsida; order Fabales; family Fabaceae; genus Lotus; species Lotus japonicus. Next base: position 410,282 of record NW_026645414.1, read on the forward strand.
AGTAAACAGAACTGGTGCAAGTCGCTCTGCCTCAGCCTCAGCTTCAAGACGTTCTGCCTCAAGTCTGGCTTGTTCAGCCTGAGCTGCTGCTTGACGGGCAGCTTCTTCTTCTTGTTCTTTCTGTTCTTGCTTCTTCAATGGCTTCAAGAAGCTTGGTTCTCTGTTCGAGTTCATGAAGAGCACCCTCCTAGCAAACCTTTGCTTTGCAGCCTCAAATGCTCTGACTTCCCTCTGCATGCAGGAGCTGCAGCATAACGGGAAACTGAGCCACCAGCCAAGTGCTCAAATCGTTCCACTCATCAGCCACATTTTCAGCATTCTCACTGAGGTCAGTCTGACCGTGCACATTGCGGAGCCTCAAGGAGGCTTCATGATTGAAAATATTGATGCACTCAGAGAGAGATGTGGGTTGAAGGTGAGTATAGGGAATGATGGAGAGGTTGGGTGCAGGAGAGGCTGGGTGATTGCTGCTATGAGCTTCAGAGGCACCTTGTGGAGAACCAATGTTAATTATGGGAGCATTGGGTTCAGAGGTTCCACGGTGAGGGTCTGAAGTTTCAACCAGAGGGTGAGGTGATCTAACCGAGGATTGGTTAGATACTGATTGTTCAGGTTCATGGTCTGGTTGAATTGGCTCTTGTTGGTCAGGGACAGGGTGAGCCTGTGGACTAAGGGGTCCTGCCTCTTGGATAGGATTGGCCAAGATAGGTTTCATCTGGGTCAACTAGACGTTCAGGTCTAGGGCCAGGATATTGCCTAGGGCTTGGACAGGTAAGGTAATATTCTTCCAAGGCAGATACCTTCTCTTTCCTAACCTCCATGAATTTTCTAAGTGATTCAGAGGTATTGGAGGGAGGAGAGTCCAAAGACATTGATGGGGAAGGATACAGGTGTGAAGGCTGATGAAGAGTCTGTATCCGTGGTTCTGACAGCAGGACGTGCTGATGCTCTGGGAGCAGAGTGATCAGACGTTCTGGGTTGTGGTTCTGTTGGTTTGGGTTCTGGTTGGTTGGGGATGATGGGTTCAGAAGTTAATGAGTCGTATGGAATGGTAAGGAGAGAGGTTGGATCTTCTGACCTAGAGGGTTGGTTCTGAAGCAAATTCCAGAGTGGTGCTTCAGCAGGAGAAGGTTGAAAGAATGAAGATCTTGGGGAATGTGGTGGAGAGGTGGTTTGTGCGGCTGGCTGGGATTCATGAATAGGAGTGAGGGGATTTGAAGAGTGTTGGAGTAAGGCAGAAATTGGGAGTGCATCAAATAAATTCAAATCATCATCAGAGGTAAGTGCAGGCTTACTTGTATGTGCTGATGATCGAGTCACTCTGGCAGGAGGTTCAGTCCTTCTGACCTCTGCAGCAGCTGGTTCCACCCGAGTAGGCTTCACCACAATTCTGACTTTCTTCTGCTTCTTCTTTGGAGGACCATCCTCACTATCATCACCATCATCATCATCAGGCTTGCTCTTCGCCTTCTTGACCAGAGGGACATCAGATTCCTCTGAGGATTCGTCCAGAATCATCTTCCTCTTGGTTTTCTTCTTGGGAGGAGAAGGAAACTCTGGAGCTGGTGGAAGTCTGCTGACGAAATCATCAAGGTCAATCTCGAATCCTTGAGCCCTGAGGTCTTCAACATAGCATCTGATGGCTTCAGGATGGTCTGCTTGAGTCCACAGAGGGTAGTCATTCAGAGGCATTCTTCTTCCTCTGATCTCAGAAGATGTGTCCTCATGAGCAGGAGCAATCTTCTTCTGGACCAAACCCATCTTCTTCAGAGAGTTGGCAGTGAAGACATCGCTAACAATTGTGCTCAAGTCCTCTGTGCAACCAGCATTGATCAAATCTTGCACCAAGTTGCTTTCAATGAGAAAGTCTGAGATCAGCCTCCCAAAAGGGATATATTTGATGGCTGACTTGATGGAGGAGGTGGTGCGAGACTTCCGGATGCATTCCTTCAAATAGGAGAACAGGAAGTAGGGAAGGCAGATCTTCTCCTTGTCTTGAATGAAGAACAGCATCGCCTTCTGATTGAAGTTGATGTAGTCTGGAGAACTGCCCTTTGGTCGTTGATTGATGCAGTTGAGCAGGATCTTGTGCCAGACCCTGAGTTTGGGGTGAAGGTCCATCACTTTGTAGCTCGTCTTGCCCGGTTTGAAAGTGGTGTACAGGGCCTTGTTGACGATGTCCTTAGTTCTGGGTTTCAGCTTCGATTCCGTCAGTGAGAACCGATACCCATGAGCAGTTTCTGCACCTAGCAGATTCACGAATGACTTCTCCGTGATGATGATCTTCCTACCCAGTATGTAAGAAACCACCTGAGTGTCATCACAATCAGCGTGCTTCCAGAATTCCTTTACTAGCTTCTCATACACCGGTCCTCGAAGTCGATTGAAGTAGTTTCCCCAACCTTGAGCTTGGACTTCAGGACGGAGATCAAACCCATTTGCAGCCAAGTTGTCGAGGTTGAATCTCCATTCTGCAAGGACTTGGAGTTCCTCAGGAGGAAATACACAGTGAACGGCACAGCCCCGTTCAGCAATAGGAACAATCTCCTCTTGAGCTTGAGCTTGTTCTTGTGCTGGGTTCTCAGAGCCCCGTTGACCCGTTGCCAAACCGACTACCATGTGAGGGAACTGAGGTGCATCTGCAGTAGATCTTCTGGTTTGTCTCACCATTTTGAAGAGGTTGAAGGTTTGAGGTAGAAGATGAAGTTTGAAGGATGAAGAGAGATCGAGAGAGAAATCACGAAGGAGGCGGTTTTGAAAAGCAGGGAGTGCGAGAGTGAAAACCGGAAGTGAGAGAGAACGTGTGTGTATAGTGGGTTTTATCAAATAACCGTTGTTGATTCAAAAAGCACTTTAAGATCAACGGTTGAAAATTAAAGATAGACAGTAACAGTAAAATACACAATCACACACAGGAGATAAGCATATCTACACGCAATCACAACAGACTGTCACACGGGCACAAGGAACTATGCATCAGAAATTCTGACGCACGTGTTGTTGTCTCAGCTTCAGAGTCAGTACCAGTGGGCACACACACTCTGATTGAGTTACCTTCTGGACTAGACATCTTCTGATCAAGAAGTATCATAGTCAGAGGTTCTGATCTATCTTCACTCTGGACAAAAGTCCATGTTTAGATTTTTCAGAATAAAATTAAATCTATCTTCAGCTAAGGGCTTTGTAAAGATATCTGCCCATTGATGGTCAGTATCAACAAACTTCAGAAGAAGTACGCCCTTCTGCACATAATCTCTAATGAAGTGATACTTTACCTCAATGTGCTTTGCCCTTGAATGCAAGATAGGATTCTTGCTCAACGAAATTGCAGCAGTGTTATCACAATAGATTGGGATATTGCTCTCAAGGATCTGATAATCCTCCAGCTGATGTTTCATCCAGAGCATCTGAGTGCTGCATATTGCTGCTGAGATATATTCTGCCTCTGCAGTTGATAGAGCAATGGTTGATTGCCTCTTGCTTGCCCATGAGACTAGATTGCTTCCCAGAAATTGACAATTTCCAGAAGTACTTTTTCTCTCTGTTCTATCTCCAGCATAATCAGCATCACAATAACCTGAAAGCTTATACTCTGATGTTTTCTTATACATCAAGCCAAGGTTAGTGGTGCCTTTCAGATACCTTAGGATCCTCTTAACAGCAGTTAAGTGGGTTTCCCTTGGATCTGATTGGAAACGAGCACATAAATGAACACTAAATAATATGTCTGGCCTAGATGCAGTTAAGTACAGAAGTGAACCTATCATGCCACGATAGAGCTTCTGACATACTTTACCACTTATATCTTCTTTTTCCAGAATGCATGTTGGATGCATTGGAGTCTTGGCCACTGTAGATTCCAGCATATTGAACTTCTTCAGAAGTTCTTTAGTGTACTTGCTCTGATGGATATATGTTCCTTCTGGTGTTTGATCAACTTGTATTCCCAGAAAGTACTTTAATTCTCCCATCATACTCATCTCAAATTCAGCCTGCATCATCTCAGAAAATTCTTTGCATAGAGATTGATTAGCAGAACCAAATATAATATCATCAACATAAATTTGCACAATTAAGATATCATCTTTATAAGTCTTGCAAAAGAGAGTTGTATCTACTTTACCCCTTACAAACTCATTCTCCAGAAGGAATGAGCTAAGTCTCTCATACCATGCTCTGGGAGCTTGCTTCAGACCGTAGAGTGATTTCTTCAATTTGAACACATGGTCTGGTTTCTTTTCATCTTCAAAACCTGGGGGTTGATGAACATAGACTTCCTCTGAGATATAGCCATTTAGGAAGGCACTCTTTACGTCCATCTGATGTAGAACTATGTTGTGATTTACTGAGAAAGAAATCAATAGTCTGATTGCCTCCAGTCTTGCTACTGGAGCAAATGTTTCAGTGTAGTCTATTCCTTCCTGCTGGCTGTAGCCTTGAGCAACTAGCCTTGCCTTGTTTCTGACTACATCTCCTTTCTCATTTAGCTTGTTTCTGAATACCCATTTCGTTCCAATAACATGGACATTCTCAGGCTTCTTCACTAAGCTCCAAACATCGTTCTTGGAGAATTGATTCAATTCTTCTTCCATGGCCAGAATCCAATCCTTGTCCTGAAGAGCTTCATCTATGGACTTGGGTTCAATTAAGGACACCAATCCTTTCAGACTCAGCAAGGTCTCTTCAGAGGGTCTGAAGGCGGATCTGGTTCTGACTGGTTCATCTTTGTTGCCCAGAATCAATTCCTTAGGATGAGCTGCAGTGATTCTGCTCTTCTTCAGAGTTTGTGAGTTAGAGGGACCAGCTTCTTCCTCTGGTTCATCTTCCTCTGGCTCAACTTCCTCTGGAGCTTTGCCTTTGTCAGAAACATTAATGCTTAAATCTGCAAACTTTTCAACTAGCTTTGACTGGTCAGAGTCAAGCTTATCATCAAATCTAACATGAATAGATTCTTCAATAGTCTTAGCATCAGTATTATAAAATCTAAAACCTTTAGATCTATCAGAATAACCAAGTAATAGACACTTAGAAGATTTAGCATCAAACTTATGCAGTCTATCCTTAGTATTGAGAACATAACAAACACAGCCAAAAGGATGAAAATAAGAAATGTTGGGTTTTATGTTCTTCCACAATTCATAAGGAGTCTTATTCAGAATTGGTCTCACAGAGATTCTGTTCTGAATGTAACATGCTGTATTTACTGCCTCTGCCCAAAAGTGCTTAGCCATGCCAGTTTCTTGGAGCATGGTTCTAGCCATCTCCTGAAGAGTTCTGTTCTTCCTCTCAACAACACCATTTTGTTGAGGAGTTCTGGGACAAGAGAAATCATGTGTAATTCCATAGGAATCAAACAGACTCTCAAACTTGTCATTCTCAAACTCTCCACCATGGTCACTTCTGACACGCACAATTCTACAAGCCTTCTCGTTTTGCACTTGAGCAATGAAGGTAGAGAACACAGCATGAGACTCATCCTTGCGGGTTAGAAACTTTACCCATGTCCAGCGGCTATAGTCATCAACGATAACCATCCCATATCTCTTGCCACCTATAGACTCAGTTTTCACTGGTCCAAACAGGTCGATATGCAGAAGTTCTAACGGCCTTGAGGTTGAGACAACATTCTTTGCCTTGAAAGGGACTTTTGTGAATTTGCCTTTCTGACATGCTTCACAAAGAGCGTCTGAAGCGAACTTCAGATTGGGTAAGCCCCTGACAAGGTTTAGCTTGCTCAGCTGAGAAATCTTTCTCATACTGGCATGCCCTAACCGTCTATGCCATACCCACTGCTCTTCATTAACAGACAGAAGGCACTTCACATTCTGAGCCTCCAACTCAGATAATCTGATCTTATAAATGTTGTTCTTCCTCTTGCTGTTAAACAGAACAGAGCCATCGATCTGACTTACAGCCCGGCAGGACTTTTGATTGAATATAACATCATAACCCTTGTCAGCTAATTGACTTATAGACAATAAGTTATGTGTTAAGCCGTCTACCAATAAAACATTATCAATGCATGGACTACTATCTACACAAATAGTACCAGTACCAATAATTTTACCCTTTTCATTTCCTCCAAAGCCAACTTCGCCTCCAGGCTTAAGTTTCAGCTCTCGGAACATACGCTTTTCTCCCGTCATGTGACGCGAGCATCCACTGTCCAGATACCATGATTGGTGTTTCAGTGGAGCTATCAAGGATATCTGCAACATAGATAATCTTGTCCTTAGGTACCCACTTTCTGGGTCCTCTTTTGTTAGTTACCCCAAAGGTTCTGATCACCTTGGGTGTCTCAACATGATATTTTAAAGGAATATTTGCATGATATTTAGTCATAGAGAAAGATCCCTTTTTAAGAGGGTTTTTAGCAACTTCAGCAGGTACAGGATCAGGCAATATGGTACCCGAGGGAACAAAGCATTCATACAAGGATTTAGCTTTAGACACAGAAGGCTCATTTCTAATTGGTTTAGAATAGCCAATGCCATGCATTCCATTTCTGCTTACACCATAGATCATTGAAGCCATTAAGCTTCTATCTACGCTTTTAGCCAGGAATCTTTGAAAAGATTTTTCATACTTAGATTCATGCTTACTATCAGAGGCATCGCAGGCAATAACTTCTTCTAACTTTGCAATTTGATTCTTAAGCACAGAGTTAGAATTAACTAAAGCATGGTTATCATTTTTCAAATCAGATATGATTTTCTCATGTTCAGAAGGAGTTTTAGAAACAGCAGATAAGTTCTTTTTCAGCTTCTTATGCTTAGACAACAAGGAGTTATACTTATCCATGATATCAGACAAAGCATGTTTCAGTTCAGAGGTAGAGAAGGAAGCAAATACCTCATTTTCATCGTCAGAGTCTGGATCTCCTTCTGATTCTGAGTCAGAGTCAACAGCTTCCTTTGACTCTGTTCCTTTGTCTTTGACAATAGCCATGAGTCCTTGGACTTCACCATCAGAGTCAACATCCTCTGACTCTGATTCATCGAATGTCACCATCAGACTCTTCTTGGTCTTGAAGTGCTTCTTTGGCTTCTTGTCCTTCTTCAATTTTGGACAGTCACTTTTGTAGTGCCCTGATTCTTTGCACTCAAAGCAAGTGACTTCCTTGATTGATGACTTCTTCTGACCTGAGGATTCAGACTTTCCTCTTGCCTTTCCAGAGCCTTTGAACTTGCTCTGCCTGTGCTTCCAGATGCGGTTGAGTCTCTTGGAGATCAGAGTCAGCTCATCTTCATCAGAATCTTCTGATGCTTCTTCAGATTCTTCTTCTTCAGCTTGAAGAGCCTTTGACTTCTCAACCTTAGCCTTTTCAGATTTGGATTTCAAGGCTATGGACTTTTTCCTCAGATCTTGCATCTCTGAGCGCTTCAGCTCATGGCATTTCAAAATGCTGATGAGTTCTTCTAAACTCATATTCTCAACATCTCTCGTGAGCTCTATTGAAGTCACCAAAGGCATCCAACTTTCAGGAAGACACCTGATGACCCTTATGACGTGATCTTTTGTTGTGTAGCTCTTGTTGAGAGGACGTATGCCAGCTACAAGCAGTTGAAATCTGGAGAACATTTCTTCAATGGACTCATTTGGCTCCATGATGAAGGATTCATACTTTTGGATCAAAGACAATGCCTTTGATTCTTTGACTTTCTTGTTTCCTTCATGAGACATCTTCAGAGAATCAAAAATGCCTTTAGCAAACTCACGATCTGTAATCTTCTGGTACTCCTCATAGGAGATAGCACTTAGAAGAATTGCTCTTGCTTTATGATGTTGTGAGTACAGCTTCTTTTGATCTGCAGACATCTCTGACCTTGGGATCTTTTTGCCATCTGCATCAACTGGACGCTCATAGCCATCCACAATAATATCCCAGAGATCTGCATCGAAACCCAGAAAGAAACTTTCCAGTCTATCTTTCCAATATTCGAACCTTTGACCATCGAACATAGGAGGCTTTGCGTTGTAACCATCTCTTTGAGTTTCACTGGTGGTGGCAGCCATTGTTTTTCACACCGGCCCGGATCACTGAACACTGTTAGGTGTGGTAATCAGAACTTGCGCTCTGATACCAATTGAAGGTATGAAAAACGGTAGAAAGGGGGGTTTGAATAACGTTTTCAGTACAAAACTACCACCTTAAAGATTTTAACAAATCTTTTCGAGAACTAAGTGCAAAAGATAGAGATAGAAAAGCACACAAGGATTTTATCCTGGTTCACTTGATAAATCACTCAAGCTACTCCAGTCCACCCGTTAAGGTGATTTCTTCCTTCTTAGAATGAAGGCAATCCACTAATCAGGTAAGAGTTACAACTGCACTTGAAACCTACAAGTGACTAACAATTACACTGACTTAGCTCACACTAAGATTCACTCTCTTAGTCTTCTCTAGGATCCGATCAACCTTGATCTCCTAAAGGAAAATCAAACAACTGTTTGAGGTTGGTGTTTACAAGGGTTTGCTTCTGAATAAGCTGAGTGTAAACTAAAATAAATTACAAGATGAAAGAAAGCTTAGAATATATCTTGCGCGTGTGTATTGCTTCTTGTATATTTTTTCTTCTCTAGCCGCTTCTTTCAATCTTCAGCCTCTATATGTACTCCAAGGATTAGGGTTGAGCGTTGCATGGGAAATGCTACCGTTGGAGGGCAGTTCTGGAAAATCCAGCTTCTGCTGTGGCTGAGAACGTTAGGTAGGTCGTCAGGAAGGTACACTTGCTTTTGTACTTGGATAGCGACTTGACCTTTTAACCTAGGAGACTTCTGATCAGAGGAATGCTTCGTATTGGAACTTGTGAAGCCGGTTGATCAGAGTCAGAGGGATAGCACAGATCCTCTGACCATTGTATCTTCTGATTCTGAACTCAGAGGGAAGAACATGGCCTTCAGAGTTTCTTGCTTCTGGACTTCAGAGTTTCCACTATTCAGCTTCTGGATCTTCAGAGTCTTCTACACCATCGGAACATCTGAACCTTCAGTGTTTCTTGGTTGTCAGAACTTCTGGATCATCAGAGCTTCTAGCGACTGAGTCCTCATCAGAGTTTGTATAGCTTCAGATCTTCTGAAGCTTTTCCACTGTTCATACTGAACATGGTGAATGCGAAAGCGTTGCTTGGGTTACCCTTTATACACAGTGCTTCTGATTTGTGTGAAATTGAGTCAGGGTCAGAGCCTGTAAATAGCACACTCAGAAAAACACGTTAGAGTACCACAATTGTTCATATCAAAAGGTTAACTTGTAATCATCAAAACATAGAGTTGTACTACTAGATCAAAACTTGATCTTACAAATTCTTGTTTAGAAGCTTTTGAAAAATTGAAACAAAGTTTGATATCTGCTCCTATTATTATTGCACCTAATTGGTGAAGGTATGAAAAACGGTAGAAAGGGGGGTTTGAATAACGTTTTCAGTACAAAACTACCACCTTAAAGATTTTAACAAATCTTTTCGAGAACTAAGTGCAAAAGATAGAGATAGAAAAGCACACAAGGATTTTATCCTGGTTCACTTGATAAATCACTCAAGCTACTCCAGTCCACCCGTTAAGGTGATTTCTTCCTTCTTAGAATGAAGGCAATCCACTAATCAGGTAAGAGTTACAACTGCACTTGAAACCTACAAGTGACTAACAATTACACTGACTTAGCTCACACTAAGATTCACTCTCTTAGTCTTCTCTAGGATCCGATCAACCTTGATCTCCTAAAGGAAAATCAAACAACTGTTTGAGGTTGGTGTTTACAAGGGTTTGCTTCTGAATAAGCTGAGTGTAAACTAAATAAATTACAGGATGAAAGAAAGCTTAGAATATTTTGAATATCTTGCGCGTGTGTTGCTTCTCGTATATTTTTCTTTGCCGCTTCTTTCAATCTTCAGCCTCTATATATACTCCAAGGATTAGGGTTGAGCGTTGCATGGGAAATGCTACCGTTGGAGGGCAGTTCTGGAAAATCCAGCTTCTGCTGTGGCTGAGAACGTTAGGTAGGTCGTCAGGAAGGTACACTTGCTTTTGTACTTGGATAGCGACTTGACCTTTTAACCTAGGAGACTTCTGATCAGAGGAATACTTCATATTGGAACTTGTGAAGCCGGTTGATCAGAGTCAGAGGGAAAGCACAGATCCTCTGACCATTGTATCTTCTGATTCTGAACTCAGAGGGAAGAACATGGCCTTCAGAGTTTCTTGCTTCTGGACTTCAGAGTTTCCACTATTCAGCTTCTGGATCTTCAGAGTCTTCTACACCATCAGAACATCTGAACCTTCAGTGTTTCTTGGTTGTCAGAACTTCTGGATCATCAGAGCTTCTAGCGACTGAGTCCTCATCAGAGTTTGTATAGCTTCAGATCTTCTGAAGCTTTTCCACTGTTCATACTGAACATGGTGAATGCGAAAGCGTTGCTTGGGTTACCCTTTATACACAGTGCTTCTGATTTGTGTGAGATTGAGTCAAGGTCAGAGCCTGTAAATAGCACACTCAGAAAAACACGTTAGAGTACCACAATTGTTCATATCAAAAGGTTAACTTGTAATCATCAAAACATAGAGTTGTACTACTAGATCAAAACTTGATCTTACAATTGGAATCTTGATTTTGAATTAATGTGTGATGCTAGTGATTATGCAGTTGGAGCAGTTTTAGGTCAGAGAAAGGATAAGGTTTTTCATGCAATTCACTATGCTAGCAAGGTTTTAAATGAGGCTCAGATAAACTATGCTACTACTGAGAAAGAATTGCTAGCTATAGTGTATGCACTTGAGAAATTTAGAAGTTACTTGATAGGTTCAAAAGTTATCATTTTCACTGACCACGCAGCTATCAAGTATCTTCTGACAAAACCTGATTCCAAACCTAGATTGCTTCGATGGATTCTCTTATTGCAGGAATTTGATCTAGTAATAGAGGACAAGAGTGGCAAAGAGAATCAGGTAGCTGATCACTTATCAAGGCTGGTGAATGATGAGGTGACCACAAAAGAAAAAGAGATAGCAGATGCATTTCCTGATGAGAAGTTGTTTCTAGTTCAAGAAAGGCCATGGTTTGCTGATATGGCCAATTTCAAAGCTACAGGTGTGATTCCAGAGTTCAATTTTCACCAGAAAAAGAAGTTTCTCAGAGATGCAACTCAATTTGTGTGGGATGATCCTTATCTCTTTAAGATGGGAGCTGATGGTTTGTTGAGAAGGTGTGTAGCTTCAAATGAAGCCAAGGATATTCTCAGACACTGTCATAACTCTGCTTACGGAGGTCATTACAATGGAGAAAGGACTGCGGTAAAGGTCCTTCAATCTGGTTTTTATTGGCCTACCCTCTTTAAAGATGCTCATTTTCATGTTCAGAGATGTGATGAATGCCAGAGGTCAGGAGGAATAAGTAAAAGAAATGAAATTCCCTTGCAAAGTATCTTAGAAGTTGAGGTTTTTGATTGCTGGGGTATGGACTTCATGGGACCCTTCCCATCTTCATTCTCTAATGAATATATCTTGGTAGCTGTTGAGTATGTGTCTAGATGGGTGGAAGCAGTGGCGACTCCCAAGGCTGATGGCAAAACTGTTATCAAATTCTTGAAGAAGAACATTTTCAGCCGTTTTGGAGCACCAAGGGTCATTATCAGTGATGGAGGTTCTCATTTTGTGAATTCTCAGCTAGCTAAGGCATTGGAGCATTATGGTGTTACTCAGAGAGAGATGTGGGTTGAAGGTGAGTATAGGGAATGATGGAGAGGTTGGGTGCAGGAGAGGCTGGGTGATTGCTGCTATGAGCTTCAGAGGCACCTTGTGGAGAACCAATGTTAATTATGGGAGCATTGGGTTCAGAGGTTCCACGGTGAGGATCTGAAATTTCAACCAGAGGGTGAGGTGATCTAACCGAGGATTGGTTAGACACTGATTGTTCAGGTTCAGGGTCTGGTTGAATTGGCTCTTGTTGGTCAGGGACAGGGTGAGCTTGTTGGACTAAGGGGTCTGCCTCTTGGATAGGATTGGCCAAGATAGGTTCATCTGGGTCAACTAGACGTTCAGGTCTAGGGCCAGGATATTGCCTAGGGCTTGGACATGTAAGGTAATATTCTTCCAAGGCAGATACCTTCTCTTTCCTAACCTCCATGAATTTTCTAATTCATTCAGAGGTGTTGGAGGGAGGAGAGTCAATCACATTGATGGGGAAGGATACAGGTGTGAAGGCTGATGAAGAGTCTGTATCCGTGGGTCTGACAGCAGGACGTGCTGATGCTCTGGGAGCAGAGTGATCAGACGTTCTGGGTTGTGGTTCTGTTGGGTTGGGTTCTGGTTGGTTTTGGATGATGGGTTCAGAAGGTAATGGGTCGTATGGAATGGTAAGGAGAGAGGTTGGATCTTCTGACCTAGAGGGTTGGTTCTGAAGCAAATTCCAGAGAGGTGCTTCAGTAGGAGAAGGTTGAAAGAAGGAAGATCTTGGGGAATGTGGTGGAGAGGTGGTTTGTGCGGCTGGTTGGGTTTCAGGAATAGGAGTGAGAGGATTTGAAGAGTGTTGAAGTAAGGCAGAAATTGGGAGTGCATCAAATAAATTCAAATCATCATCAGAGGTAAGTGCAGGCTTACTTGTATGTGCTGATGATCGAGTCACTCTGGCAGGAGCTTCAGTCCTTCTGACCTCTGCAGCAGCTGGTTCCACCCGAGTAGGCTTCACCACAATTCTGACCTTCTTCTGCTTCTTCTTTGGAGGACCATCCTCACTATCATCACCATCATCATCAGCAGGCTTGCTCTTCGGTTTCTTGACCAGAGGGACATCAGATTCCTCTGAGGAATCTTCCAGAACCATCTTCCTCTTGGTTTTCTTCTTTGGAGGAGAAGAATACTCTGGAGCTGGTGGAAGTCTGCTGACAAAATCATCAAGGTCAATCTCGAATCCTTGAGCCCTGAGGTCTTCAACATAGCATCTGATGGCTTCAGGATGGTCTGCTTGAGTCCACAGAGGGTAGTTATTCAGAGGCATTCTTCTTCCTCTGATCTCAGAAGATGTGTCTTCATGAGCAGGAGCAATCTTCTTCTGGATTAAGCCCATCTTCTTCAAAGAGTTGGCAGTGAAGACGTCACTGACAATTGTGCTCAAGTCCTCTGTGCAACCAGCATTGATCAAATCTTGCACCAAGTTGCTTTCAATGAGAAAGTCTGAGAGCAGCCTCCCAAAAGGGATATATTTGATTGCAGACTTGATGGAGGCTGTGGTGCGAGACTTCCGGATGCATTCCTTCAAATAGGAGAACAGGAAGTAGGGAAGGCAGATCTTCTCCTTGTCTTGAATGAAGAACAGCATCGCCTTCTGGTTGAAGTTGATGTAGTCTGGAGAACTGCCCTTTGGTCGTTGATTGATGCAGTTGAGCAGGATCTTGTGCCAGATCCTGAGTTTGGGGTGAAGGTCCATCACTTTGTAGCTCGTCTTGCCCGGTTTGAAGGTGGTGTACAGGGCCTTGTTGACTATGTCCTTGGTTCTGGGTTTCAGCTTCGATTCCGTCAGTGAGAACCGATACCCATGAGCAGTTTCTGCACCTAGCAGATTCACGAATGACTTCTCCGTGATGATGATCTTCCTACCCAGTATGTAAGAGACCACCTGAGTGTCATCACAGTCGGCGTGCTTCCAGAATTCCTTTACCCGCTTCTCATACACCGGTCCTCGAAGTCGATTGAAGTAGTTTCCCCAACCTTGAGCTTGGACTTCAGGACGAAGATCAAACCCATTTGCAGCCAAGTTGTCGAGGTTGAATCTCCATTCTGCAAGGACTTGGAGTTCCTCAGGAGGAAATACACAGTGAACGGCACAACCCCGTTCTGCAATAGGAACAACCTGCTCTGGAGCATGAACTGGTTCTTGTGCCGGGTTCTCAGAGCCCTGTTGACCCGTTGCCAAACCGACTACCATATGAGGGAACTGAGGTGCATCTGCAGTAGATCTTCTGGTTTGTCTCACCATTTTGAAGAGGTTGAAGGTTTGAGGTAGAAGATGAAGTTTGAAGAATGAGGAGAGATCGAGAGAGAAATCACGAAGGAGGCGGTTTTGAAAAACAGAGAGTGCGAGAGTGAAAACCGGAAGTGAGAGAGAACGTGTGTGTATAGTGGGTTTTATCAAATAACCGTTGTTGATTCAAAAAGCACTTTAAGATCAACGGTTGAAAATTAAAGATAGATAGTAACAGTAAAATACACAATCACACACAGGAGATAAGCATATCTACACGCAATCATAACAGACTGTCACACGGGCACAAGGAACTATGCATCAGAAATTCTGACGCACGTGTTGTTGTCTCAGCTTCAGAGTCAGTACCAGTGGGCACACACACTCTGATTGAGTTACCTTCTGGACTAGACATCTTCTGATCAAGAAGTATCATAGTCAGAGGTTCTGATCCATCTTCACTCTGGACAAAAGTCCATGCTTAGATTTTTCAGAATAAAATTAAATCTATCTTCAGCTAAGGGCTTTGTAAAGATATCTTCCCATTGATGGTCAGTATCAACAAACTTCAGAAGAAGTACGCCCTTCTGTACATAATCTCTAATAAAATGATACTTTACCTCAATGTGCTTTGCCCTTGAATGCAAGATAGGATTCTTACTCAATGAAATTGCAGCAGTGTTATCACAATAGATTGGGATATTGCTCTCAAGGATCTGATAATCCTCCAGCTGATGTTTCATCCAGAGCATCTGAGTGCTGCATATTGCTGCTGAGATATATTCTGCCTCTGCAGTTGATAGTGCAATGGTTGATTGCCTCTTGCTTGCCCATGAGACTAGATTGCTTCCCAGAAATTGACAATTTCCAGAAGTACTTTTTCTCTCTGTTCTATCTCCAGCATAATCAGCATCACAATAACCTGAAAGCTTATACTCTGATGTTTTCTTATACATCAAGCCAAGGTTAGTGGTACCTTTCAGATACCTTAGGATCCTCTTAGCGGCAGTTAAGTGGGTTTCCCTTGGATCTGATTGGAAACGAGCACATAAATGAACACTAAATAATATGTCTGGCCTAGATGCAGTTAAGTATAGAAGTGAACCTATCATGCCACGATAGAGCTTCTGACATACTTTACCACTTATATCTTCTTTTTCCAGAATGCATGTTGGATGCATTGGAGTCTTGGCCACTGTAGATTCCAACATATTGAACTTCTTCAGAAGTTCTTTAGTGTACTTGCTCTGATGGATATATGTTCCTTCTGGTGTTTGATCAACTTGTATTCCCAGAAAGTACTTTAATTCTCCCATCATACTCATCTCAAATTCAGCCTGCATCATCTCAGAAAATTCTTTGCATAGAGATTGATTAGCAGAACCAAATATAATATCATCAACATAAATTTGCACAATTAAGATATCATCCTTATAAGTCTTGCAAAAGAGAGTTGTATCTACTTTACCCCTTACAAACTCATTCTCCAGAAGGAATGAGCTAAGTCTCTCATACCATGCTCTGGGAGCTTGCTTCAGACCGTAGAGTGATTTCTTCAATTTGAACACATGGTCTGGTTTCTTTTCATCTTCAAAACCTGGGGGTTGATGAACATAGACTTCCTCTGAGATATAACCATTTAGGAAGGCACTCTTTACGTCCATCTGATGTAGAATTATGTTGTGATTTACTGAGAAAGAAATCAATAGTCTGATTGCCTCCAGTCTTGCTACTGGAGCAAATGTTTCAGTGTAGTCTATTCCTTCCTGCTGGCTGTAGCCTTGAGCAACTAGCCTTGCCTTGTTTCTGACTACATCTCCTTTCTCATTCAGCTTGTTTCTGAATACCCATTTTGTTCCAATAACATGAACATTCTCAGGCTTCTTCACTAAGCTCCAAACATCGTTTTTGGAAAATTGATTCAGTTCTTCTTCCATGGCCAGAATCCAATCCTTGTCCTGAATAGCTTCATCTATGGACTTGGGTTCAATTAAGGACACCAATCCTTTCAGACTCAGCAAGGTCTCTTCAGAGGGTCTGAAGGCAGATCTGGTTCTGACTGGTTCATCTTTGTTGCCCAGAATCAATTCCTTAGGATGAGCTGCAGTGATTCTGCTCTTCTTCAGAGTTTGTGAGTTAGAGGGACCAGCTTCTTCCTCTGGTTCATCTTCCTCTGGCTCAACTTCCTCTGGAGCTTTGCCTTTGTCAGAAACATTAATGCTTAAATCTGCAAACTTTTCAACTAGCTTTGACTGGTCAGAGTCAAGCTTATCGTCAAATCTAACATGAATAGATTCTTCAATAGTCTTAGCATCAGTATTATAAAATCTAAAACCTTTAGATCTATCAGAATAACCAAGTAATAGACACTTAGAAGACTTAGCATCAAATTTATGCAATCTATCCTTAGTATTGAGAACATAACAAACACAGCCAAAAGGATGAAAATAAGAAATGTTGGGTTTTATGTTCTTCCACAATTCATAAGGAGTCTTATTCAGAATTGGTCTCACAGAGATTCTGTTCTGAATGTAACATGCTGTATTTACTGCCTCTGCCCAAAAGTGCTTAGCCATGCCAGTTTCTTGGAGCATGGTTCTAGCCATCTCCTGAAGAGTTCTGTTCTTCCTCTCAACAACACCATTTTGTTGAGGAGTTCTGGGACAAGAGAAATCATGTGCAATTCCATAGGAATCAAACAGACTCTCAAACTTGTCATTCTCAAACTCTCCACCATGGTCACTTCTGACACGCACAATTCTACAAGCCTTCTCGTTTTGCACTTGAGCAATGAAGGTAGAGAACACAGCATGAGACTCATCCTTGCGGGTTAGAAACTTTACCCATGTCCAGCGGCTATAGTCATCAACGATAACCATCCCATATCTCTTGCCACCTATAGATTCAGTTTTCACTGGTCCAAACAGGTCGATATGCAGAAGTTCTAACGGCCTTGAGGTTGAGACAACATTCTTTGCCTTGAAAGGGACTTTTGTGAACTTGCCTTTCTGACATGCCTCACAAAGAGCGTCTGAAGCGAACTTCAGATTGGGTAAGCCCCTGACAAGGTTTAGCTTGCTCAGCTGAGAAATCTTTCTCATACTGGCATGCCCTAACCGTCTATGCCATACCCACTGCTCTTCATTAACAGACAGAAGACACTTCACATTCTGAGCCTCCAACTCAGATAATCTGATCTTATAAATGTTGTTCTTCCTCTTGCTGTTAAACAGAACAGAGCCATCGATCTGACTTACAGCCCGGCAGGACTTTTGATTGAATATAACATCATAACCTTTGTCAGCTAATTGACTTATAGACAATAAGTTATGTGTTAAGCCGTCTACCAATAAAACATTATCAATGCATGGACTACTATCTACACAAATAGTACCAGTACCAATAATTTTACCCTTTTCATTTCCTCCGAAGCCAACTTCGCCTCCAGGCTTAAGTTTCAGCTCTCGGAACATACGCTTTTCTCCCGTCATGTGACGCGAGCATCCACTGTCCAGATACCATGATTGGTGTTTCAGTGGAGCTATCAAGGATATCTGCAACATAGATAATCTTGTCCTTAGGTACCCACTTTCTGGGTCCTCTTTTGTTAGTTACCCCAGAGGTTTTGATCACCTTGGGTGTCTCAACATAATATTTTAAAGGAATATTTGCATGATATTTAGTCATAGAGAAAGATCCCTTTTTAAGAGGGTTTTTTGCAACTTTAGCAGGTACAGGATCAGGCAATATGGTACCAGAGGGAACAAAGCATTCATACAAGGATTTAGCTTTAGACACAGAAGGCTCATTTCTAATTGGTTTAGAATAGCCAATGCCATGCATTCCATTTCTGCTTACGCCATAGATCATTGAAGCCATTAAGCTTCTATCTACGCTTTTAGCAAGGAATCTTTGAAAAGATTTTTCATACTTAGATTCATGCTTACTATCAGAGGCATCGCAGGCAATAACTTCTTCTAACTTAGCAATTTGATTCTTAAGCACAGAGTTAGAATTGACTAAAGCATGGTTATCATTTTTCAAATCAGATATGATTTTCTCATGTTCAGAAGGAGTTTTAGAAACAGCAGATAAGTTCTTTTTCAGCTTCTTATGCTTAGACAACAAGGAGTTATACTTATCCATGATATCAGACAAAGCATGTTTCAGTTCAGAGGTAGAGAAGGAAGCAAATACCTCATTTTCATCGTCTGAGTTAGGATCTCCTTCTGATTCTGAGTCAGAGTCAACAGCTTCCTTTGACTCTGCTTCCTTGTCTTTGACAATTGCCATGAGTCCTTGGACTTCACCATCAGAGTCAACATCCTCTGACTCTGATTCATCAAATGTCACCATCAGACTCTTCTTGGTCTTGAAGTGCTTCTTTGGCTTCTTGTCCTTCTTCAATTTTGGACAGTCACTTTTGTAGTGCCCTGATTCTTTGCACTCAAAGCAAGTGACTTCCTTGATTGATGACTTCTTCTGACCTGAGGATTCAGACTTTCCTCTTGTCTTTCCAGAGCCTTTGAACTTGCTCTGCCTGTGCTTCCAGATGCGGTTGAGTCTCTTGGAGATCAGAGTCAGCTCATCTTCATCAGAATCTTCTGATGCCTCTTCAGATTCTTCTTCTTCAGCTTGAAGAGCCTTTGACTTCTCAACCTTAGCCTTTTCAGATTTGGATTTCAAGGCTATGGACTTTTTCCTGAGATCTTGCATCTCTGAGCGCTTCAGCTCATGGCATTTCAAAATGCTGATGAGTTCTTCTAAACTCATATTCTCAACGTCTCTCGTGAGCTCTATTGAAGTCACCAAAGGCATCCAACTTTCAGGAAGACACCTGATGACCCTTATGACATGATCTTTTGTTGTGTAGCTCTTGTTGAGAGGACGTATGCCAGCTACAAGCAGTTGAAATCTGGAGAACATTTCTTCAATGGACTCATTTGGCTCCATGATGAAGGATTCATACTTTTGGATCAAAGACAATGCCTTTGATTCTTTGACTTTCTTGTTTCCTTCACGAGACATCTTCAGAGAATCAAAAATGCCTTTAGCAAACTCACGATCTGTAATCTTCTGGTACTCCTCATAGGAGATAGCACTTAGAAGAATTGCTCTTGCTTTGTGATGTTGTGAGTACAGCTTCTTTTGATCTGCAGTCATCTCTGACCTTGGGATCTTCTTGCCATCTGCATCAACTGGACGCTCATAGCCATCCACAATAATATCCCAGAGATCTGCATCGAAACCCAGAAAGAAACTTTCCAGTCTATCTTTCCAATATTCGAACCTTTGACCATCGAACATAGGAGGCTTTGCGTTGTAACCATCTCTTTGAGTTTCACTGGTGGTGGCAGCCATTGTTTTTCACACCGGCCCGGATCACTGAACACTGTTAGGTGTGGTAATCAGAACTTGCGCTCTGATACCAATTGAAGGTATGAAAAACGGTAGAAAGGGGGGTTTGAATAACGTTTTCAGTACAAAACTACCACCTTAAAGATTTTAACAAATCTTTTCGAGAACTAAGTGCAAAAGATAGAGATAGAAAAGCACACAAGGATTTTATCCTGGTTCACTTGATAAATCACTCAAGCTACTCCAGTCCACCCGTTAAGGTGATTTCTTCCTTCTTAGAATGAAGGCAATCCACTAATCAGGTAAGAGTTACAACTGCACTTGAAACCTACAAGTGACTAACAATTACACTGACTTAGCTCACACTAAGATTCACTCTCTTAGTCTTCTCTAGAATCCGATCAACCTTGATCTCCTAAAGGAAAATCAAACAATTGTTTGAGGTTGGTGTTTACAAGGGTTTGCTTCTGAATAAGCTGAGTGTAAACTAAATAAATTACAGGATGAAAGAAAGCTTAGAATATTTTGAATATCTTGCGCGTGTGTTGCTTCTCGTATATTTTTCTTTGCCGCTTCTTTCAATCTTCAGCCTCTATATATACTCCAAGGATTAGGGTTGAGCGTTGCATGGGAAATGCTACCGTTGGAGGGCAGTTCTGGAAAATCCAGCTTCTGCTGTGGCTGAGAACGTTAGGTAGGTCGTCAGGAAGGTACACTTGCTTTTGTACTTGGATAGCGACTTGACCTTTTAACCTAGGAGACTTCTGATCAGAGGAATACTTCATA
This sequence comes from Lotus japonicus, assembly GCF_012489685.1. Lineage (NCBI taxonomy): Eukaryota > Viridiplantae > Streptophyta > Magnoliopsida > Fabales > Fabaceae > Lotus > Lotus japonicus. Next base: position 430,380 of record NW_026645414.1, read on the forward strand.
TTGGAACTTGTGAAGCCGGTTGATCAGAGTCAGAGGGAAAGCACAGATCCTCTGACCATTGTATCTTCTGATTCTGAACTCAGAGGGAAGAACATGGCCTTCAGAGTTTCTTGCTTCTGGACTTCAGAGTTTCCACTATTCAGCTTCTGGATCTTCAGAGTCTTCTACACCATCAGAACATCTGAACCTTCAGTGTTTCTTGGTTGTCAGAACTTCTGGATCATCAGAGCTTCTAGCGACTGAGTCCTCATCAGAGTTTGTATAGCTTCAGATCTTCTGAAGCTTTTCCACTGTTCATACTGAACATGGTGAATGCGAAAGCGTTGCTTGGGTTACCCTTTATACACAGTGCTTCTGATTTGTGTGAGATTGAGTCAAGGTCAGAGCCTGTAAATAGCACACTCAGAAAAACACGTTAGAGTACCACAATTGTTCATATCAAAAGGTTAACTTGTAATCATCAAAACATAGAGTTGTACTACTAGATCAAAACTTGATCTTACAATTGGAATCTTGATTTTGAATTAATGTGTGATGCTAGTGATTATGCAGTTGGAGCAGTTTTAGGTCAGAGAAAGGATAAGGTTTTTCATGCAATTCACTATGCTAGCAAGGTTTTAAATGAGGCTCAGATAAACTATGCTACTACTGAGAAAGAATTGCTAGCTATAGTGTATGCACTTGAGAAATTTAGAAGTTACTTGATAGGTTCAAAAGTTATCATTTTCACTGACCACGCAGCTATCAAGTATCTTCTGACAAAACCTGATTCCAAACCTAGATTGCTTCGATGGATTCTCTTATTGCAGGAATTTGATCTAGTAATAGAGGACAAGAGTGGCAAAGAGAATCAGGTAGCTGATCACTTATCAAGGCTGGTGAATGATGAGGTGACCACAAAAGAAAAAGAGATAGCAGATGCATTTCCTGATGAGAAGTTGTTTCTAGTTCAAGAAAGGCCATGGTTTGCTGATATGGCCAATTTCAAAGCTACAGGTGTGATTCCAGAGTTCAATTTTCACCAGAAAAAGAAGTTTCTCAGAGATGCAACTCAATTTGTGTGGGATGATCCTTATCTCTTTAAGATGGGAGCTGATGGTTTGTTGAGAAGGTGTGTAGCTTCAAATGAAGCCAAGGATATTCTCAGACACTGTCATAACTCTGCTTACGGAGGTCATTACAATGGAGAAAGGACTGCGGTAAAGGTCCTTCAATCTGGTTTTTATTGGCCTACCCTCTTTAAAGATGCTCATTTTCATGTTCAGAGATGTGATGAATGCCAGAGGTCAGGAGGAATAAGTAAAAGAAATGAAATGCCCTTGCAAAGTATCTTAGAAGTTGAGGTTTTTTATTGCTGGGGTATGGACTTCATGGGACCCTTCCCATCTTCATTCTCTAATGAATATATCTTGGTAGCTGTTGAGTATGTGTCTAGATGGGTGGAAGCAGTGGCGACTCCCAAGGCTGATGGCAAAACTGTTATCAAATTCTTGAAGAAGAACATTTTCAGCCGTTTTGGAGCACCAAGGGTCATTATCAGTGATGGAGGTTCTCATTTTGTGAATTCTCAGCTAGCTAAGGCATTGGAGCATTATGGTGTTAGGCACAAGGTAGCATCACCTTATCATCCACAAACCAATGGGCAAGCTGAGGTATCTAATAGAGAAATCAAGAAGATTCTGGAGAAAACTGTGTCAAGTTCCAGGAAGGATTGGTCTCAGAAGCTTGATGATGCTCTATGGGCATATAGGACTGCATACAAGTCCCCGATAGGCTTAACCCCTTTTCAATTGGTTTATGGCAAGGCTTGTCATTTACCAGTTGAATTGGAGCACAAAGCCTATTGGGCTCTTAAATTTCTAAACTTTGATTTGAATCTTGCAGGTGAGCATAGGAAGAATCAATTGCATCAGTTAGAAGAAATGAGGCTTCAAGCCTATGAATCTTCCAAACTGTACAAGGAAAAGGTGAAAAAGTACCATGACAGCAAGATCATCAAGAAGACCTTCAGGCCAGGTCAACATGTACTCTTATTCAATTCTAGGTTGAGGTTATTTCCTGGAAAGCTCAAAACCAAATGGTCAGGTCCGTTTATGGTTAAAGATGTCAAGTCTTATGGAGCTGTTGAGTTAGAGGACCCTGAAACTAAAAAGACTTGGGTGGTAAATGGTCAGAGATTGAAGCCTTACCTAGGTGAGGATGTGCATAGGTTCACTGCAGCGGTGACCTATTTGGATGATCAGTGAAAACAATACAGGCGTCAAGCTAGTGACGTTAAAGAAGCGCTTCCTGGGAGGCAACCCAGTGTTCGGTTAGATTTTACAGTTTTTAGTTATTCTTAGTAAGTGACATGGTGATTTTGTGAAGTTTTAGCTAAATCTGTGTTTTTATGTGCTTCACAGCTTTTGATTACCATTTTGAGCATGTTTAGTATAGTTTTATGTTCATGTGGTGTGTCTTGAAGTCATTTGATATTTCAGTTCTTAATTCAGTACTTTTTGGAACTTGAGAAGTGATTTGGGGAGATTATGTGTGAATGTATGTTTTCAGGCTTCCAACAAGTTTTAAATGTTGTATATAGATGTTATGGAAGCTTAACTTGAGAAGAGAATGAGAATATCAAGATTTGGTATGATGAGTTATGTTTACTGTTTGAAACTTGTCTTTTGTAAGCATGACTTGTGAACTGTCAATGAATGATGGTCAAATGTTGAGTTTTAAAGCATGGACATGTTTTATATAATGTTTTGAACTAAATAAATCCATAGACATGCCTCAGAAGTGGAAAACTCAAAATTTGACCACCTCACTTGTGAACTTTAAAGTTGAGTAAAAAACTGTCAAAGTATGATTGATTTGTGAAATATGGAATGGAGGTTGTGTTGAATGATGATGATCTTGGGCACAAAGATATCTTACAAGGTCTTTTATGAAGAGGGGGTGTGTGATCTGTGTTAAGTAAGTAGTCTTAAATGGTTAGAATGATGTGTAAAGGAGAAATTTTGCTGCTATGAGGCGCCCAGCGTGTCTCAGAGAATGCTCAGCAGCCTGGGCAACACTGGCACGAGCGCCCAGCGCGTCTCAGAGGGTGCTCAGCAGCATGGGCAACACTGGCACGAGCGCCCAGCGCGTCTCAGAGGGTGCTCAGCGGCCTGGGCAACACTGGCACGAGTGCCCAGCGCTCCTCAGAGGCCGCCCAGCACCCTGATCCAATTCTTAAAAAAAAAAACAAAAAAAAAACAAAAAAAACAAAAACAAAAACAGAAAAATTTCTTTTTCTTTCTCACTTAAAACACGCACACACTTACACAACACACACAGCACACCCACGAAACTTCTTCTCCTCCCCCTTTTCAAATGTCTTCTCCTTCCACTTTTCAAGCAAGTGATTGCAATCTTCTTCCTCCATCAATCTACTTTCGTTCCATTCCTTTCTTCTCATGTAAGTTCTTTTTCTTCTCCTCTTTCCTCTCTTATACATGGAATTCGAACCTAAGCTTAGGAATTGAGGGTTTTCAAAATTGTTTGTCAAGAAGCTTGTTTTTGGGTTAGATAAGGAATGGGTTTTGCATGTATATGACCAATTTCATGCTACCTCTTGGTTAGGGTTCCTAATTTAGGATTGAAGTGATGTTGCTATGAACCCTAGAATTAGAAATTGGGGGTTTTTGAAATTTATTGGTTCTTTTTGGAACTAGTTCTTGGAATTCAAGATGCTAAAACATGTTGACAGTATGTGTTTCCAATTTGAGAATTTTTGTTCCACATGAGACATGAATCTTTCATGCTAAGTGTTGCTAATGTGAAGAATTCATGTTAAATGTAAGGTGATGCTTTGTATGTGAATATGATTGTTTGGTCATTAGAATGAGATGAACTTAAGTGAATAGGCTTTTGATTGAAGAATTTCAATGGGATGTTTGTCTTGTGATGAACTTGGATGATTGCAATGTTATGTGAATCTCTTTTACTAATATCTCAGGCTTTGGGCATTGGATTTTCTGGTTATTTTGCAGGTCTAAAAACAAGCTTACAGTTCAAAAGAAGGCACGACTTGCACCTTCATCTTCAAGTTCTAGTGGACCAAACTTCAATGATTTTGAAGAAAACACAAGCTATGATGAGACCAAGTTCAAGTCAGCAGCCACTCAAGCAAATATGATTCAATCAGAAAAAAACCAATCGTGTCTGAAAGGATAGTAACACTCAAGCCTACTGATTATCCAGACTTCATGGACGAGATTATCAATAGAAAGTGGGAGAAGGTAGCTAAACCAAACTCCACTTACCATCCTGAAGTGGTGAAGCAGTTTTATGCGAATGCTTTTTATTCTAAGGAGGCTAGAGAGCAGAGATACTCTTGGGTGAACAATATACGGGTACCCTATGACATGCAAGCAATCAATAAATTTTTAGGGAATCTATGGAAGACACCCAAGAAGTTGTGCACGTACCAGCAGATGACAAATGCGGGCTTAAACAAACCAAATGGACATCAGGAAGATGAAGTGAGAAGAGAATTATGCATTGATAATCTTCCTACAGATGAGCTATCCGGGTCGATTCTCAGGATATGTATGAACCAGCTGGCCATTGTTTAGAATACTTTCATCTTAGCTAATGTCCATCCATCATCTCATGTGTCAACTTTGCCACTTGCCAAAGCATGCTTGATGTGGAGCATTATTCAGAAGCAACCTGTGAACATAGCTACTGTTCTTTCCAATGCTATTGCCGACAGCATCAATAATATTGACAGAAAACCCAGTTCCATTGTTTACCTTCTTTTGATCACTTCTCTTTGCAGGTCCCATAAAGTACATGTACCAGTGGAAGGTCAGGTTGCTCTCACAAGTGAAATCACTGCACAATATGTCAATAATAAGTGTCAACCTATGAGGTTAAATGTTTGTGATAGAAAAACTCATCAAGAAAGAGATGTTGAAGCCTCCACCTAAGGAGCCACCAACTGTGCAACCACCATCACAGAGGGACATGCTGCAACAAGTACTTACTCAGCAGAACCCTTCAAAGTCAGAAGCAACAAGCATGCTACAGGGCCATTACTGGACTCTATGAGAGCTTTCAGAGTATCTATGGGTCACACAAAGACTATGTGGGCCTCCCATTTGCAGATTATATGGCAGCTAATCAGTGACCTGAGGATAGGCCAATTGGCAGAGAGGAGGAGAGCAACATTGATGGATCTGATGAGGAGTATGAGGAGGATGATGATGATGCAGAGGATTGAGGACTCACCATTATTCAGTGACTTTTTTAGTTTTCTGCATTTTATTTCAGTTTTAGTATTTTAAATACTTTAGTATGTTGATACTTTAATTATGTGCTTTGGTTTTAGCACTTTGTTTGATGTTGGTATGCTTAGGTTTATTTTGGGATGGGGAGCTCAGTTTTGCTCAAATTTTGGATGACTTTGGAATTGGTTGGTTTGAGAGCAAGCATGAACTATGAAATGCCAACTGAGTGCATGATTTTGTGTTTTTAAATTCATGATCATTGTGTTTTGCACTCACTTGATGCCATGACATGATATTAATGCATTATTCACATGAGGTCTTAGGCTCAATTTGTTTGAAAATGCTTGAAATCAAGGATACATACCTAAGCCGGTGAGGGAGTGTGGACCAAACACTAGTGAGAAGAGAGAAAGTGAGAATCATCATTGTTTTACATAGTTGAACTTGCTTGAGTCTCTAATTGTTTGAAATTGCATGGAAATGAAAGAAAATGATCAAGACATTTTGTTCATTAGAGTAAATAACTACTTAGCCATAT
>NW_026645414.1:436275-467749 GCF_012489685.1 Lotus japonicus
AAGCAGAAGGAGGGGGATGAGAAGAGGATTAAGAGAAGTAGGACGCCACCACGGAGGGCTTTTGCAGAAAATTAAATACAGGAATTAAAGCAGGAGGCTCAGCCTTCCATAAACAGAAAAATAAAACTTGCAGAAATTAAAAACAGGAATTAAAACAGGAGGCTCAGCCTTCCATAAACAGGAAAATAAAACTTGAACAAGATATATATTACATAAACATAGATTACAAAACTGAAACTTAAAAACTGAAAAACTGAAACTTAAAAACAGAAAAGATTGAAAGAAAGGAAACTGAAGGAGAACTTACAGAAGGAATTCTTCAGTGTTTCTCTCTCTAAACTCTCTATCTAAGCTCTATCCAAAACTCTCCTTAACAAGGTTCAGAATGAGCCTATTTAAAGAAAAGATTGGGCACTGTTTGAATAGTTCCGGTTGAATAGTTCCGGTAGACGGTACTATTTGACTGGCACTATTTGCTACAGTAAAAAGTCAATTTTACTATTTGCTACAGTACAAAAATTGAATTATTACAGAATAAAAATGATTACAAGACGACAAACTTAGCAGAAGTCATCATCATCTGATTCTGTGGTTTGGACAAAATCTGACGACCCAAGAGAGGATGGCTCGGAGACTTTGTGTTGAGGGGCCTTTGAAGATGAGGCTTGCTTAATTGGTTCCTTCAATAATTGAAGAGCAGATTGAAGATTTCTTAGCAAGTCTTCTTCTGTTGAAGCTCCTGCAAGGGCCGCTGTGATGTGGGCCTTTTGATTTAGCAAGAGGCTGGTTTGCGGACTTGCATGCTTGAGATATTTCTGGTTGTTTTTGAACCATTGAATTACTTTATCCTTGTGAGCTTTGGAAGCATCAAAAGCCTTCCACCACTTGATAAGGGCATGTTTGTTGAGAATTGGTTGGGGTTTGGCTTTAAGACCGTACCTCCAAGAGAATACCCAAGAAAGGGAAAGATTGTATAAAAGTTTAAACAATCAGGATAATTGTTAAACTCTTTGTCCCAATGTTTCAGGAAAAGATTGTATCCCTCCAGAACTTCAGGGGGAAAGATTTCAGTAGTTGGACCAAAGAAGCTCCACCAAGAATGGAACCAAATTGGAAAGGAATATTTGTTTGTCCATTTGAAGTAAATGAGCCAAGAATGCTTGAAATTTTGGTTTTGCAGGCCAAGGATTGTAAATTCCCAAGCTTTGATGTAATCCCAATAATTAAAACCTATAGGGTCAAAATTCTGGGAAAATTTTCTGTAGGTGTTTGGATTGGGTCCAAAGTCAGTGGACGAAGGACACGGAGAATTTGGAGTGTGGAGTGGGTAATTAGGGAGTTGTCATTTTTATCCCTAAAATGCTTAATATCCACACTGTTTGTATCAACCAAGATAAACTCATAGAATCTCTGGGTTTTGTTTGGGTGGATTGGATCAAGATAACCAGGGAAAAGTTTAGTACCAATTTTATTGGCGAGGTTCCCTCCTGAATGGTCCCACCATTCTGGTTCAATCAAGGTTTGGAATTTGGAGATAGTTTTGGTCAAATATTCCGATTTTGGGTTAGATTGGGTAACTGGGCTAGATTGGGCAACAACAACTGGTTTCTTTCCATCATGAGTTGCTAAGCTTTTTGTTCTTTCAATAAAAGATTGGAGGGATTGGAGATCTAGGTCATCATCTTTATCAGCGATGCTGGCCCAAGATTTATTTGGTAAATTGATGAGTCCCTGAGGAACATTATCCAGGCCTGCTTGTTTGAAGGCAAGGAGAGTTGGAATTGATAAAGCATAATCAGCTTTGGTTTGTTTTGGTTGTGAAGATTGGTTTTGAGCAGTGGGCTCAGATTTTTGGACAGTGGGTCCAGATTGATGGGCAGTGGGCCCAGATAAGATTAAAGAGTCAGAGATTATAATACCTTTGCTCTTTTCTTTGTTTCTTCCTCTTCCTCGGGAGGAGGAGGATCCTCCTCTGGAGGACATCTTATGATCTTCCCTGCAAATATTCACGAGTGAGGAAATCAGGGAGAGAATTGTTAGATCCTTTTATATATTCAATATCGAAGTCAAAAACGCTTAAAATAGCTTGCCATCTGGCAAAGATATGTTTTGAAGCTAAGTTTTTGACATCTTTTTGTAAGATTTCTTTCGCAGATTTGCAGTCTACACGGACTAAGAATTTTTGATTAATCAAATCAGATTGAAATTTTGAAATAGATAAAACGATTGCTAAAACTTCTTTTTTGACAGTAGAATAATTCTGTTGAGCAGGATTCCAATGTTTTGAAGTAAAAGCAATAATTTGTTCCTTGTCAAAAACCTTTTGTTTCAAAATACCACCAAAGCCAATATCAGAGGCATCAGTTTCAATAATTTTGAAAGCTTGAGGATTAGGGAGATAAAGACAAGGGAGATTCTTGACACGAAGTTTGATTTGTTTGACCACATTGGTATGAATATCGGACCAAGGTGGAGGATCCTTCTTGAGTCTATCATGAAGGGGTTTGATTATGGTACTGAGTTGAGGACAGAAGTCCGCAACATAATTGAGACAACCCAGGAATCTTTGTAGTTGGGTTTTGTCAATGATTTGATCAGGGAATTTATCCGTGAACTCGATGGCTCTATTGATAGGAATGATGGTTCCTTGGTGGATGTTGTGACCAAGAAATCTGATTTTGGTTTGGAACAAACTGACCTTTGTCTTGGATACAGCCAAGCCATTCCTTTTGATTACAGAGATGAACGTATTGAGATGTTTGAAATGTTGATCTAAAGTTTGGGAAAAGATTAGAACATCGTCAATGTAGACAATAGTGAATTTGGAATAAGGATTGAAGATTTCGTTCATAATCCTTTGGAATTCAGATGGGGCGTTCTTTAGCCCAAAAGGCATAACGTTCCACTCATACTGCCCAAAAGGAACAGTAAAAGCAGTTTTATACCTATCCTTCTCTTGCAATTGGATTTGCCAGAATCCAGATTTCATGTCGAATTTTGAAAAGACCTTAGCATCATGCAGTCTGGCTAAGAGATCTTTCTTGTTGGGGATAGGATATCTAATCCAACAAAGGGCTTGATTGAGAGGTTTGTAGTTAATAACCAGCCTAGGGGTTCCCCGTTCTATCTCAGCTTGTTTGTTGACATAGAAGGCTGCACAGGACCAAGGGCTCTTACTCCTGCGAATAAGTTTCTTTTCAAGGAGATCATTGATTTCCTTTTGGCAGAAATGAAGAAGTTCTTCATTCATTTGAATAGGCCTAGCCTTGGTTGGAATCTGTTTGTCTGAAAAATCTTTTTCATAAGGAAGTTCCACCATATGGCTCCTTCTTTCCCAAAAAGCGTTGGGTAGATCAGAACAGATGCTGGATTGAATATTTTCCAAAATATTCTCAATCCTTGATTTAACAGAAGGTTGTTGCAATTGATCCTCAATGGTTCTGTAAGAGATTTCTTCCCTGAGGAAGTTGATCTGCTTCTCCTTGTAGGATATGACGTTCAAAGTCTTATCTATGGGAGGTTCAGAGAATTTGAACAAGATAGGCTGTCCAAGATGCTGAACAGTGATGCCGTTTTCGTCAGTATTATAGGGGAAGAGCTTCTTAATGAAAGGGGTCCCTATAATGATTTTTTGACTCAAATTTCTGACTAACAGAAATGGAGTTTCGATTTCAAGACTACCATTTTTTATGATAGCTGAGGGGATTTTATACTTGATCTTTAGTCTAGATCCTTCAGCAGCGCTGAGCTTCTCAGTGGTTTTCTCAAAATATCTGGTGGGAATGAGTCCCTCCGAGATACAACTGGAATCTGCCCCTGTGTCAAAGAGGGCAGGGATTTCGAGAATAAAATCTCCTATGAGGATTTTGACATGGATGAAGAATTTCTGAATGGTGACCTGGTTAATATTCTCCAGAAAGTCTTCGCAATTGTTGTTAGGAGCAGGATTGGAATCAGGTACAGAAGAATCATCTTCCTCATAATTTCTAGTCAGTTTTTCTAAGATAAGCTGCTGACTATTTTGGATTTGTTTGAGACTTTTAACCTCAGTCTTGAGGGAATTGACTTCAGATTGAAGGTCTTGAATAGTGACGGGTTTGACCGTAGATTTCTCAAGACGCTTGAAAGTATCTCTAAGATTGAATTTATTGGTGGTTATAGGACTTTTGGGAGGCCTATCTTCAAGAGTAGACCTGAGGCGTTCCAAATAGATTTTCTTTTCCTCAGGATCAGGGATAGAATTAATGGCCCTGAAGAGAAGGTCTTGTTCATTGGTCAAAGTGTTGATGGACAAGGTATTGACGGAAGATGATGATTGAGAATCATCATTCTGAATTTGATTTAGGTCTTCAGAGACCTCAGAATCCGAAGGATTAGATTCTTCTTCATCAGAAGTTTGAATGAGGAGATTGTTGATCTTGTCCTCGATCTCAGGTTCAAGATGAAGCTCAGAGATTCTCCTTTTGAGTCTGCAATACCTGCTAATATGGCCCGGCTTGCCGCAGTTGTAGCAGGTAACATCTTTTCCTTGAGAGGGTCTAGTCTCAGGAGGGTTCTTTGGAATTTGCGAAGATTGGGGTTTTGATCTAGGCTTGGGTTTCCTATGATCATTCCTGCTAGATCTCTTTCTCCATTGTTGTTTGGGAGGAGGATCTTGCTTTCTGGGTTTAGGTTTCTTGGGACAACCTTGAATTCCGAATTGTTCGCAGAAAGTACCCAAATCCCTGCGATTCTGAGACTTCTCCTTAGTGAGTTGCTGTTGGATTTTGTCATCCTGACAGATTTTGAGAGCAACTCTTTGAATGATAGCTATGAGCTGTCCATAACTAAGGGTGTGATATGGGATTTCTCCCCCCGGATTTTGGCTTCTAAGTTTCTCACGAACTTTGTCGCCAAAAGATTTAGGAAGACCGGCCAGGAATTTCTCTTTCCAGAAGGCTTGTTGGCTGTCTTCACGGGTGTAAACCCTGGTCAGGAAGGTATCCTTATACCATCTGAAATCACCCAAAGATTTGCACTTCAGATTGGACAAAAGATCACCAGATCTGTCCTTGATGAGGGAAGGATCTCCAACAAAATGTTGGGCTATGGTAAAGATTAAGGAGTTGACAGCATCAGAGATGAATTTGCCATCTTCCATGATAGGATTACCTTCTTCATCAGTCTTGACAGCGGTCAAGATCTGATCCTTCTCGTCTTGAGTGAGATAATTATCCCACCAACCTTTGAGCTGGCCACAGAAACCAGCAACCAAGACTTCAACGATAAGAGATTCAGGACAATTGTTGGCGGTAACATAGGCAGTGGCTACCATAGTCATATTTTGGAGGATTTTGGTGATGCCATACTCGTTTTCACCATCAATATTCCATTCATAGACATTGTTGGCACTGAAGCTTTTGAAGTTTGAAGATTCTTCTAAAAGAAGATCAGGAGCAGTAGCTCTAGGATAGTAGAGCTTGGTTTCTTTTCTCCACTGATTCTTAGAATTGTGAATGACAGTATTGACCGGAATACTCTTGATAGATTGAACGTCAGACTTCATAGATTGAATATCAGAATCAGACTCAACCTTACCATCTTCAATATTATTTAAAGAAGTAGAGGTATTACGAGTAGAAGTACGAGTTTTTGGAGGAGGAGGAGCAGTAATAGTGGGATTAGAAACTGCTTCCGGAGTAGGTTCCGGAGTCTCAGGAGGTTCCGGAGTCTCAGGAATAACTTGTTTGAGAAGCTGAAGTTGCTCTACCACCTTTTGGAGGAGCTCATTGTCAGATTCCTTTTTTGCTCGAAGAGTTTGAGCCGAGTGTCTGGAACGGCTACTGATTTGAAAAGGTTTGAAAAGAGGTTTTTCAAGTTGACATCCTTTAGGGATATCAAGATTAGAAGAGGAAGGTTCAATCTTGACCTTTTCTTTTCCTTTCCTGGAAGAGGAATCCTGCACTTGGGATTCTCCAAGAATTTGAAGATACTTATTGGTATAATTGGATTGTTCCATGAGGTCTTTGATGTCTTTACCAGTGACATCACCTTCTTCTTTCCTAGTCTTGAAGGGAGAAGCTAGGACAGGTGTAGATTGAGCTCCTTTAAGAAGGAAAGGAGTTTTAGGTGGCAGGTTAGAAAGGGTTTCTTTTCCATCCTTATGCTGCCATTTAACCATGTCAATTTGGAAGGGGTAAGATTTCCAATTCTTGTTGGCATAATCTTGAAACCATTCAAAAAAGAAGATGTTTTGCTGGGTTTTCTCAAGGAACCCATAGAATTTTTCTTGGATCTTCTTTCTCTTTTCACCCTGATACTTTGCAAAGAACCATTTTCTTTGCTGAGTCCATCGGTCAGAGTAGAAATCTGCCTTGATACTTCCTTTGTCGATGACGAATTCAGTAGTGATTGCTCCAATGAAATCAGAAGTTTCTCCAGGGGTTTCTAGAGAAGAATACGTTGGAGATAAGGTGGATTGATGATCTTCATCACCCTTGTCATAGGTAGTCTTGACAGGAGTGGTATTGACATATCCAGCTAAATGGATAGTAGATCCGTCATGAGAGAGGGAAGGTCGAGCATTAGACTCAGGCTGGTTCCTTCTAGTCATAGAAAAAGATCTTCTAGACATGGCGGATTGGAAATCATTTGAGGACGTCCTAATAGATCTAGGGATAGAGAAGGAATTTCTCCTATCAAAGATGAGATCTACTTGGCCAGATTGGTGTTGGATGATTTCACGAAACTCAGGAGTTTCAGCAGGTTGGGCTGGAGTAGCCTTTTCCAAAGACCATTTTTCTGGAAGGGTGATATCACTCCATTGGATGGTTTTGGGCACAATAACATTGGCCTTATCATAATCTGTGAGGAAGAGGGTAGTTTCTCCAGATTTCTCACAATTGGTTCGCAAGAAATAAGATTTGATAGAGTTCATTACCTTGTATTGAACCCTGTAGATCAAAGAGATTGGAATGGAATCTTCTTTCATATCAAGGCCGTGAAGCTTGATATTTAGGAAGAGGACATCAAGGATGTTTTTATCTTCCAGACTAACAGTTAGATCTGGGAAGCAATTGAAAAAGATTGGTCCATTACTCAGGCTGGTTTCAACCGTTCCTAAGAGGGAGTCATGGAATTGATTATGTCTAACATCCCTAAGACAAAGGAGTACAGCGATGTCAAGAGATTTCCTGGTTAGGGGTTTAAGACCAACTTGAACACTACCTATATGAAGATAGTTGAAGTTCTTGCTGATATGTTCTTTGATGCTTTTCTCGGAAAGCAGATGGATTTCTTCATCATCAGATCTGAGCTTGTAGGTTTGCTCAACGGTTTTGATAATGAAATCTGATCGTTTGAAAAAGGATCCGTTTGGTTTGTAGATCTCAGCATGAGAAATTTTTGGAATTTCCCAGTTGTCAAGATCTTGATTGATATCTTCAAAATGAATTTCTTCTTTGAAGACAGATTTGGATAATTGATTGGATTGATGAGGATGATCGATAGAAGAAGAAGAGGGTTGGGAAGATCTGAAAGAAAGCTTAGAAGAGAAAGAGCGAAGCATCATGAAAGATAGATCTTCCTTGCCCGTAAGTATCATCACCATCACCTGGTTCTATAGAAACAGATAAATAAATTAGAAATATAAGTTAGGTTCTGCGTTGTTCTTAATAGTTGAGCAGTATAGATCTGGATCAGACTTAAGCCACCACAAAAAGAAACTAAACAAGGACATTAAAAATATTCAGAACTTAATAACATGTCTGTAGTATGGCCAATATAGACTTACTGCCACACAGGGACTTACTGCCTTCAACGCCTCCGCTGCAGAGATGATCATAAGTCTGAATAGTAATAATCCTAGAAGGTTTTCAAAAGAGCTTTCATTTTAGTTTAGTTCAAAGTGTACTACCAGTCCAGATCCCGACCATAGTGCTTAATTATATAAGAACAGAACAGAGAAATAACTTATATCTAACATATTTAGCATGTTCCTACTTCCCCATCAGGCTCTGATACCAAGAGGGGGTCGGAAGCAGAAGGAGGGGGATGAGAAGAGGATTAAGAGAAGTAGGACGCCACCACGGAGGGGCTTTTTGCAGAAAATTAAATACAGGAATTAAAGCAGGAGGCTCAGCCTTCCATAAACAGAAAAATAAAACTTGCAGAAATTAAAAACAGGAATTAAAACAGGAGGCTCAGCCTTCCATAAACAGGAAAATAAAACTTGAACAAGATATATATTACATAAACATAGATTACAAAACTGAAACTTAAAAACTGAAAAACTGAAACTTAAAAACAGAAAAGATTGAAAGAAAGGAAAACTGAAGGAGAACTTACAGAAGGAATTCTCTCAGTGTTTCTCTCTCTAAACTCTCTATCTAAGCTCTATCCAAAACTCTCCTTAACAAGGTTCAGAATGAGCCTATTTAAAGAAAAGATTGGGCACTGTTTGAATAGTTCCGGTTGAATAGTTCCGGTAGACGGTACTATTTGACTGGCACTATTTGCTACAGTAAAAAGTCAATTTTACTATTTGCTACAGTACAAAAATTGAATTATTACAGAATAAAAATGATTACAAGACGACAAACTTAGCAGAAGTCATCATCATCTGATTCTGTGGTTTGGACAAAATCTGACGACCCAAGAGAGGATGGCTCGGAGACTTTGTGTTGAGGGGCCTTTGAAGATGAGGCTTGCTTAATTGGTTCCTTCAATAATTGAAGAGCAGATTGAAGATTTCTTAGCAAGTCTTCTTCTGTTGAAGCTCCTGCAAGGGCCGCTGTGATGTGGGCCTTTTGATTTAGCAAGAGGCTGGTTTGCGGACTTGCATGCTTGAGATATTTCTGGTTGTTTTTGAACCATTGAATTACTTTATCCTTGTGAGCTTTGGAAGCATCAAAAGCCTTCCACCACTTGATAAGGGCATGTTTGTTGAGAATTGGTTGGGGTTTGGCTTTAAGACCGTACCTCCAAGAGAATACCCAAGAAAGGGAAAAGATTGTATAAAAGTTTAAACAATCAGGATAATTGTTAAACTCTTTGTCCCAATGTTTCAGGAAAAGATTGTATCCCTCCAGAACTTCAGGGGGAAAGATTTCAGTAGTTGGACCAAAGAAGCTCCACCAAGAATGGAACCAAATTGGAAAGGAATATTTGTTGGTCCATTTGAAGTAAATGAGCCAAGAATGCTTGAAATTTTGGTTTTGCAGGCCAAGGATTGTAAATTCCCAAGCTTTGATGTAATCCCAATAATTAAAACCTATAGGGTCAAAATTCTGGGAAAATTTTCTGTAGGTGTTTGGATTGGGTCCAAAGTCAGTGGGACGAAGGACACGGAGAATTTGGAGTGTGGAGTGGGTAATTAGGGAGTTGTCATTTTTATCCCTAAAATGCTTAATATCCACACTGTTTGTATCAACCAAGATAAACTCATAGAATCTCTGGGTTTTGTTTGGGTGGATTGGATCAAGATAACCAGGGAAAAGTTTAGTACCAATTTTATTGGCGAGGTTCCCTCCTGAATGGTCCCACCATTCTGGTTCAATCAAGGTTTGGAATTTGGAGATAGTTTTGGTCAAATATTCCGATTTTGGGTTAGATTGGGTAACTGGGCTAGATTGGGCAACAACAACTGGTTTCTTTCCATCATGAGTTGCTAAGCTTTTTGTTCTTTCAATAAAAGATTGGAGGGATTGGAGATCTAGGTCATCATCTTTATCAGCGATGCTGGCCCAAGATTTATTTGGTAAATTGATGAGTCCCTGAGGAACATTATCCAGGCCTGCTTGTTTGAAGGCAAGGAGAGTTGGAATTGATAAAGCATAATCAGCTTTGGTTTGTTTTGGTTGTGAAGATTGGTTTTGAGCAGTGGGCTCAGATTTTTGGACAGTGGGTCCAGATTGATGGGCAGTGGGCCCAGATAAGATTAAAGAGTCAGAGATTATAATACCTTTGCTCTTTTCTTTGTTTCTTCCTCTTCCTCGGGAGGAGGAGGATCCTCCTCTGGAGGACATCTTATGATCTTCCCTGCAAATATTCACGAGTGAGGAAATCAGGGAGAGAATTGTTAGATCCTTTTATATATTCAATATCGAAGTCAAAAACGCTTAAAATAGCTTGCCATCTGGCAAAGATATGTTTTGAAGCTAAGTTTTTGACATCTTTTTGTAAGATTTCTTTCGCAGATTTGCAGTCTACACGGACTAAGAATTTTTGATTAATCAAATCAGATTGAAATTTTGAAATAGATAAAACGATTGCTAAAACTTCTTTTTTGACAGTAGAATAATTCTGTTGAGCAGGATTCCAATGTTTTGAAGTAAAAGCAATAATTTGTTCCTTGTCAAAAACCTTTTGTTTCAAAATACCACCAAAGCCAATATCAGAGGCATCAGTTTCAATAATTTTGAAAGCTTGAGGATTAGGGAGATAAAGACAAGGGAGATTCTTGACACGAAGTTTGATTTGTTTGACCACATTGGTATGAATATCGGACCAAGGTGGAGGATCCTTCTTGAGTCTATCATGAAGGGGTTTGATTATGGTACTGAGTTGAGGACAGAAGTCCGCAACATAATTGAGACAACCCAGGAATCTTTGTAGTTGGGTTTTGTCAATGATTTGATCAGGGAATTTATCCGTGAACTCGATGGCTCTATTGATAGGAATGATGGTTCCTTGGTGGATGTTGTGACCAAGAAATCTGATTTTGGTTTGGAACAAACTGACCTTTGTCTTGGATACAGCCAAGCCATTCCTTTTGATTACAGAGATGAACGTATTGAGATGTTTGAAATGTTGATCTAAAGTTTGGGAAAAGATTAGAACATCGTCAATGTAGACAATAGTGAATTTGGAATAAGGATTGAAGATTTCGTTCATAATCCTTTGGAATTCAGATGGGGCGTTCTTTAGCCCAAAAGGCATAACGTTCCACTCATACTGCCCAAAAGGAACAGTAAAAGCAGTTTTATACCTATCCTTCTCTTGCAATTGGATTTGCCAGAATCCAGATTTCATGTCGAATTTTGAAAAGACCTTAGCATCATGCAGTCTGGCTAAGAGATCTTTCTTGTTGGGGATAGGATATCTAATCCAACAAAGGGCTTGATTGAGAGGTTTGTAGTTAATAACCAGCCTAGGGGTTCCCCGTTCTATCTCAGCTTGTTTGTTGACATAGAAGGCTGCACAGGACCAAGGGCTCTTACTCCTGCGAATAAGTTTCTTTTCAAGGAGATCATTGATTTCCTTTTGGCAGAAATGAAGAAGTTCTTCATTCATTTGAATAGGCCTAGCCTTGGTTGGAATCTGTTTGTCTGAAAAATCTTTTTCATAAGGAAGTTCCACCATATGGCTCCTTCTTTCCCAAAAAGCGTTGGGTAGATCAGAACAGATGCTGGATTGAATATTTTCCAAAATATTCTCAATCCTTGATTTAACAGAAGGTTGTTGCAATTGATCCTCAATGGTTCTGTAAGAGATTTCTTCCCTGAGGAAGTTGATCTGCTTCTCCTTGTAGGATATGACGTTCAAAGTCTTATCTATGGGAGGTTCAGAGAATTTGAACAAGATAGGCTGTCCAAGATGCTGAACAGTGATGCCGTTTTCGTCAGTATTATAGGGGAAGAGCTTCTTAATGAAAGGGGTCCCTATAATGATTTTTTGACTCAAATTTCTGACTAACAGAAATGGAGTTTCGATTTCAAGACTACCATTTTTTATGATAGCTGAGGGGATTTTATACTTGATCTTTAGTCTAGATCCTTCAGCAGCGCTGAGCTTCTCAGTGGTTTTCTCAAAATATCTGGTGGGAATGAGTCCCTCCGAGATACAACTGGAATCTGCCCCTGTGTCAAAGAGGGCAGGGATTTCGAGAATAAAATCTCCTATGAGGATTTTGACATGGATGAAGAATTTCTGAATGGTGACCTGGTTAATATTCTCCAGAAAGTCTTCGCAATTGTTGTTAGGAGCAGGATTGGAATCAGGTACAGAAGAATCATCTTCCTCATAATTTCTAGTCAGTTTTTCTAAGATAAGCTGCTGACTATTTTGGATTTGTTTGAGACTTTTAACCTCAGTCTTGAGGGAATTGACTTCAGATTGAAGGTCTTGAATAGTGACGGGTTTGACCGTAGATTTCTCAAGACGCTTGAAAGTATCTCTAAGATTGAATTTATTGGTGGTTATAGGACTTTTGGGAGGCCTATCTTCAAGAGTAGACCTGAGGCGTTCCAAATAGATTTTCTTTTCCTCAGGATCAGGGATAGAATTAATGGCCCTGAAGAGAAGGTCTTGTTCATTGGTCAAAGTGTTGATGGACAAGGTATTGACGGAAGATGATGATTGAGAATCATCATTCTGAATTTGATTTAGGTCTTCAGAGACCTCAGAATCCGAAGGATTAGATTCTTCTTCATCAGAAGTTTGAATGAGGAGATTGTTGATCTTGTCCTCGATCTCAGGTTCAAGATGAAGCTCAGAGATTCTCCTTTTGAGTCTGCAATACCTGCTAATATGGCCCGGCTTGCCGCAGTTGTAGCAGGTAACATCTTTTCCTTGAGAGGGTCTAGTCTCAGGAGGGTTCTTTGGAATTTGCGAAGATTGGGGTTTTGATCTAGGCTTGGGTTTCCTATGATCATTCCTGCTAGATCTCTTTCTCCATTGTTGTTTGGGAGGAGGATCTTGCTTTCTGGGTTTAGGTTTCTTGGGACAACCTTGAATTCCGAATTGTTCGCAGAAAGTACCCAAATCCCTGCGATTCTGAGACTTCTCCTTAGTGAGTTGCTGTTGGATTTTGTCATCCTGACAGATTTTGAGAGCAACTCTTTGAATGATAGCTATGAGCTGTCCATAACTAAGGGTGTGATATGGGATTTCTCCCCCCGGATTTTGGCTTCTAAGTTTCTCACGAACTTTGTCGCCAAAAGATTTAGGAAGACCGGCCAGGAATTTCTCTTTCCAGAAGGCTTGTTGGCTGTCTTCACGGGTGTAAACCCTGGTCAGGAAGGTATCCTTATACCATCTGAAATCACCCAAAGATTTGCACTTCAGATTGGACAAAAGATCACCAGATCTGTCCTTGATGAGGGAAGGATCTCCAACAAAATGTTGGGCTATGGTAAAGATTAAGGAGTTGACAGCATCAGAGATGAATTTGCCATCTTCCATGATAGGATTACCTTCTTCATCAGTCTTGACAGCGGTCAAGATCTGATCCTTCTCGTCTTGAGTGAGATAATTATCCCACCAACCTTTGAGCTGGCCACAGAAACCAGCAACCAAGACTTCAACGATAAGAGATTCAGGACAATTGTTGGCGGTAACATAGGCAGTGGCTACCATAGTCATATTTTGGAGGATTTTGGTGATGCCATACTCGTTTTCACCATCAATATTCCATTCATAGACATTGTTGGCACTGAAGCTTTTGAAGTTTGAAGATTCTTCTAAAAGAAGATCAGGAGCAGTAGCTCTAGGATAGTAGAGCTTGGTTTCTTTTCTCCACTGATTCTTAGAATTGTGAATGACAGTATTGACCGGAATACTCTTGATAGATTGAACGTCAGACTTCATAGATTGAATATCAGAATCAGACTCAACCTTACCATCTTCAATATTATTTAAAGAAGTAGAGGTATTACGAGTAGAAGTACGAGTTTTTGGAGGAGGAGGAGCAGTAATAGTGGGATTAGAAACTGCTTCCGGAGTAGGTTCCGGAGTCTCAGGAGGTTCCGGAGTCTCAGGAATAACTTGTTTGAGAAGCTGAAGTTGCTCTACCACCTTTTGGAGGAGCTCATTGTCAGATTCCTTTTTTGCTCGAAGAGTTTGAGCCGAGTGTCTGGAACGGCTACTGATTTGAAAAGGTTTGAAAAGAGGTTTTTCAAGTTGACATCCTTTAGGGATATCAAGATTAGAAGAGGAAGGTTCAATCTTGACCTTTTCTTTTCCTTTCCTGGAAGAGGAATCCTGCACTTGGGATTCTCCAAGAATTTGAAGATACTTATTGGTATAATTGGATTGTTCCATGAGGTCTTTGATGTCTTTACCAGTGACATCACCTTCTTCTTTCCTAGTCTTGAAGGGAGAAGCTAGGACAGGTGTAGATTGAGCTCCTTTAAGAAGGAAAGGAGTTTTAGGTGGCAGGTTAGAAAGGGTTTCTTTTCCATCCTTATGCTGCCATTTAACCATGTCAATTTGGAAGGGGTAAGATTTCCAATTCTTGTTGGCATAATCTTGAAACCATTCAAAAAAGAAGATGTTTTGCTGGGTTTTCTCAAGGAACCCATAGAATTTTTCTTGGATCTTCTTTCTCTTTTCACCCTGATACTTTGCAAAGAACCATTTTCTTTGCTGAGTCCATCGGTCAGAGTAGAAATCTGCCTTGATACTTCCTTTGTCGATGACGAATTCAGTAGTGATTGCTCCAATGAAATCAGAAGTTTCTCCAGGGGTTTCTAGAGAAGAATACGTTGGAGATAAGGTGGATTGATGATCTTCATCACCCTTGTCATAGGTAGTCTTGACAGGAGTGGTATTGACATATCCAGCTAAATGGATAGTAGATCCGTCATGAGAGAGGGAAGGTCGAGCATTAGACTCAGGCTGGTTCCTTCTAGTCATAGAAAAAGATCTTCTAGACATGGCGGATTGGAAATCATTTGAGGACGTCCTAATAGATCTAGGGATAGAGAAGGAATTTCTCCTATCAAAGATGAGATCTACTTGGCCAGATTGGTGTTGGATGATTTCACGAAACTCAGGAGTTTCAGCAGGTTGGGCTGGAGTAGCCTTTTCCAAAGACCATTTTTCTGGAAGGGTGATATCACTCCATTGGATGGTTTTGGGCACAATAACATTGGCCTTATCATAATCTGTGAGGAAGAGGGTAGTTTCTCCAGATTTCTCACAATTGGTTCGCAAGAAATAAGATTTGATAGAGTTCATTACCTTGTATTGAACCCTGTAGATCAAAGAGATTGGAATGGAATCTTCTTTCATATCAAGGCCGTGAAGCTTGATATTTAGGAAGAGGACATCAAGGATGTTTTTATCTTCCAGACTAACAGTTAGATCTGGGAAGCAATTGAAAAAGATTGGTCCATTACTCAGGCTGGTTTCAACCGTTCCTAAGAGGGAGTCATGGAATTGATTATGTCTAACATCCCTAAGACAAAGGAGTACAGCGATGTCAAGAGATTTCCTGGTTAGGGGTTTAAGACCAACTTGAACACTACCTATATGAAGATAGTTGAAGTTCTTGCTGATATGTTCTTTGATGCTTTTCTCGGAAAGCAGATGGATTTCTTCATCATCAGATCTGAGCTTGTAGGTTTGCTCAACGGTTTTGATAATGAAATCTGATCGTTTGAAAAAGGATCCGTTTGGTTTGTAGATCTCAGCATGAGAAATTTTTGGAATTTCCCAGTTGTCAAGATCTTGATTGATATCTTCAAAATGAATTTCTTCTTTGAAGACAGATTTGGATAATTGATTGGATTGATGAGGATGATCGATAGAAGAAGAAGAGGGTTGGGAAGATCTGAAAGAAAGCTTAGAAGAGAAAGAGCGAAGCATCATGAAAGATAGATCTTCCTTGCCCGTAAGTATCATCACCATCACCTGGTTCTATAGAAACAGATAAATAAATTAGAAATATAAGTTAGGTTCTGCGTTGTTCTTAATAGTTGAGCAGTATAGATCTGGATCAGACTTAAGCCACCACAAAAAGAAACTAAACAAGGACATTAAAAATATTCAGAACTTAATAACATGTCTGTAGTATGGCCAATATAGACTTACTGCCACACAGGGACTTACTGCCTTCAACGCCTCCGCTGCAGAGATGATCATAAGTCTGAATAGTAATAATCCTAGAAGGTTTTCAAAAGAGCTTTCATTTTAGTTTAGTTCAAAGTGTACTACCAGTCCAGATCCCGACCATAGTGCTTAATTATATAAGAACAGAACAGAGAAATAACTTATATCTAACATATTTAGCATGTTCCTACTTCCCCATCAGGCTCTGATACCAAGAGGGGGTCGGAAGCAGAAGGAGGGGGATGAGAAGAGGATTAAGAGAAGTAGGACGCCACCACGGAGGGGCTTTTTGCAGAAAATTAAATACAGGAATTAAAGCAGGAGGCTCAGCCTTCCATAAACAGAAAAATAAAACTTGCAGAAATTAAAAACAGGAATTAAAACAGGAGGCTCAGCCTTCCATAAACAGGAAAATAAAACTTGAACAAGATATATATTACATAAACATAGATTACAAAACTGAAACTTAAAAACTGAAAAACTGAAACTTAAAAACAGAAAAGATTGAAAGAAAGGAAAACTGAAGGAGAACTTACAGAAGGAATTCTCTCAGTGTTTCTCTCTCTAAACTCTCTATCTAAGCTCTATCCAAAACTCTCTTAACAAGGTTCAGAATGAGCCTATTTAAAGAAAAGATTGGGCACTGTTTGAATAGTTCCGGTTGAATAGTTCCGGTAGACGGTACTATTTGACTGGCACTATTTGCTACAGTAAAAAGTCAATTTTACTATTTGCTACAGTACAAAAATTGAATTATTACAGAATAAAAATGATTACAAGACGACAAACTTAGCAGAAGTCATCATCATCTGATTCTGTGGTTTGGACAAAATCTGACGACCCAAGAGAGGATGGCTCGGAGACTTTGTGTTGAGGGGCCTTTGAAGATGAGGCTTGCTTAATTGGTTCCTTCAATAATTGAAGAGCAGATTGAAGATTTCTTAGCAAGTCTTCTTCTGTTGAAGCTCCTGCAAGGGCCGCTGTGATGTGGGCCTTTTGATTTAGCAAGAGGCTGGTTTGCGGACTTGCATGCTTGAGATATTTCTGGTTGTTTTTGAACCATTGAATTACTTTATCCTTGTGAGCTTTGGAAGCATCAAAAGCCTTCCACCACTTGATAAGGGCATGTTTGTTGAGAATTGGTTGGGGTTTGGCTTTAAGACCGTACCTCCAAGAGAATACCCAAGAAAGGGAAAAGATTGTATAAAAGTTTAAACAATCAGGATAATTGTTAAACTCTTTGTCCCAATGTTTCAGGAAAAGATTGTATCCCTCCAGAACTTCAGGGGGAAAGATTTCAGTAGTTGGACCAAAGAAGCTCCACCAAGAATGGAACCAAATTGGAAAGGAATATTTGTTGGTCCATTTGAAGTAAATGAGCCAAGAATGCTTGAAATTTTGGTTTTGCAGGCCAAGGATTGTAAATTCCCAAGCTTTGATGTAATCCCAATAATTAAAACCTATAGGGTCAAAATTCTGGGAAAATTTTCTGTAGGTGTTTGGATTGGGTCCAAAGTCAGTGGGACGAAGGACACGGAGAATTTGGAGTGTGGAGTGGGTAATTAGGGAGTTGTCATTTTTATCCCTAAAATGCTTAATATCCACACTGTTTGTATCAACCAAGATAAACTCATAGAATCTCTGGGTTTTGTTTGGGTGGATTGGATCAAGATAACCAGGGAAAAGTTTAGTACCAATTTTATTGGCGAGGTTCCCTCCTGAATGGTCCCACCATTCTGGTTCAATCAAGGTTTGGAATTTGGAGATAGTTTTGGTCAAATATTCCGATTTTGGGTTAGATTGGGTAACTGGGCTAGATTGGGCAACAACAACTGGTTTCTTTCCATCATGAGTTGCTAAGCTTTTTGTTCTTTCAATAAAAGATTGGAGGGATTGGAGATCTAGGTCATCATCTTTATCAGCGATGCTGGCCCAAGATTTATTTGGTAAATTGATGAGTCCCTGAGGAACATTATCCAGGCCTGCTTGTTTGAAGGCAAGGAGAGTTGGAATTGATAAAGCATAATCAGCTTTGGTTTGTTTTGGTTGTGAAGATTGGTTTTGAGCAGTGGGCTCAGATTTTTGGACAGTGGGTCCAGATTGATGGGCAGTGGGCCCAGATAAGATTAAAGAGTCAGAGATTATAATACCTTTGCTCTTTTCTTTGTTTCTTCCTCTTCCTCGGGAGGAGGAGGATCCTCCTCTGGAGGACATCTTATGATCTTCCCTGCAAATATTCACGAGTGAGGAAATCAGGGAGAGAATTGTTAGATCCTTTTATATATTCAATATCGAAGTCAAAAACGCTTAAAATAGCTTGCCATCTGGCAAAGATATGTTTTGAAGCTAAGTTTTTGACATCTTTTTGTAAGATTTCTTTCGCAGATTTGCAGTCTACACGGACTAAGAATTTTTGATTAATCAAATCAGATTGAAATTTTGAAATAGATAAAACGATTGCTAAAACTTCTTTTTTGACAGTAGAATAATTCTGTTGAGCAGGATTCCAATGTTTTGAAGTAAAAGCAATAATTTGTTCCTTGTCAAAAACCTTTTGTTTCAAAATACCACCAAAGCCAATATCAGAGGCATCAGTTTCAATAATTTTGAAAGCTTGAGGATTAGGGAGATAAAGACAAGGGAGATTCTTGACACGAAGTTTGATTTGTTTGACCACATTGGTATGAATATCGGACCAAGGTGGAGGATCCTTCTTGAGTCTATCATGAAGGGGTTTGATTATGGTACTGAGTTGAGGACAGAAGTCCGCAACATAATTGAGACAACCCAGGAATCTTTGTAGTTGGGTTTTGTCAATGATTTGATCAGGGAATTTATCCGTGAACTCGATGGCTCTATTGATAGGAATGATGGTTCCTTGGTGGATGTTGTGACCAAGAAATCTGATTTTGGTTTGGAACAAACTGACCTTTGTCTTGGATACAGCCAAGCCATTCCTTTTGATTACAGAGATGAACGTATTGAGATGTTTGAAATGTTGATCTAAAGTTTGGGAAAAGATTAGAACATCGTCAATGTAGACAATAGTGAATTTGGAATAAGGATTGAAGATTTCGTTCATAATCCTTTGGAATTCAGATGGGGCGTTCTTTAGCCCAAAAGGCATAACGTTCCACTCATACTGCCCAAAAGGAACAGTAAAAGCAGTTTTATACCTATCCTTCTCTTGCAATTGGATTTGCCAGAATCCAGATTTCATGTCGAATTTTGAAAAGACCTTAGCATCATGCAGTCTGGCTAAGAGATCTTTCTTGTTGGGGATAGGATATCTAATCCAACAAAGGGCTTGATTGAGAGGTTTGTAGTTAATAACCAGCCTAGGGGTTCCCCGTTCTATCTCAGCTTGTTTGTTGACATAGAAGGCTGCACAGGACCAAGGGCTCTTACTCCTGCGAATAAGTTTCTTTTCAAGGAGATCATTGATTTCCTTTTGGCAGAAATGAAGAAGTTCTTCATTCATTTGAATAGGCCTAGCCTTGGTTGGAATCTGTTTGTCTGAAAAATCTTTTTCATAAGGAAGTTCCACCATATGGCTCCTTCTTTCCCAAAAAGCGTTGGGTAGATCAGAACAGATGCTGGATTGAATATTTTCCAAAATATTCTCAATCCTTGATTTAACAGAAGGTTGTTGCAATTGATCCTCAATGGTTCTGTAAGAGATTTCTTCCCTGAGGAAGTTGATCTGCTTCTCCTTGTAGGATATGACGTTCAAAGTCTTATCTATGGGAGGTTCAGAGAATTTGAACAAGATAGGCTGTCCAAGATGCTGAACAGTGATGCCGTTTTCGTCAGTATTATAGGGGAAGAGCTTCTTAATGAAAGGGGTCCCTATAATGATTTTTTGACTCAAATTTCTGACTAACAGAAATGGAGTTTCGATTTCAAGACTACCATTTTTTATGATAGCTGAGGGGATTTTATACTTGATCTTTAGTCTAGATCCTTCAGCAGCGCTGAGCTTCTCAGTGGTTTTCTCAAAATATCTGGTGGGAATGAGTCCCTCCGAGATACAACTGGAATCTGCCCCTGTGTCAAAGAGGGCAGGGATTTCGAGAATAAAATCTCCTATGAGGATTTTGACATGGATGAAGAATTTCTGAATGGTGACCTGGTTAATATTCTCCAGAAAGTCTTCGCAATTGTTGTTAGGAGCAGGATTGGAATCAGGTACAGAAGAATCATCTTCCTCATAATTTCTAGTCAGTTTTTCTAAGATAAGCTGCTGACTATTTTGGATTTGTTTGAGACTTTTAACCTCAGTCTTGAGGGAATTGACTTCAGATTGAAGGTCTTGAATAGTGACGGGTTTGACCGTAGATTTCTCAAGACGCTTGAAAGTATCTCTAAGATTGAATTTATTGGTGGTTATAGGACTTTTGGGAGGCCTATCTTCAAGAGTAGACCTGAGGCGTTCCAAATAGATTTTCTTTTCCTCAGGATCAGGGATAGAATTAATGGCCCTGAAGAGAAGGTCTTGTTCATTGGTCAAAGTGTTGATGGACAAGGTATTGACGGAAGATGATGATTGAGAATCATCATTCTGAATTTGATTTAGGTCTTCAGAGACCTCAGAATCCGAAGGATTAGATTCTTCTTCATCAGAAGTTTGAATGAGGAGATTGTTGATCTTGTCCTCGATCTCAGGTTCAAGATGAAGCTCAGAGATTCTCCTTTTGAGTCTGCAATACCTGCTAATATGGCCCGGCTTGCCGCAGTTGTAGCAGGTAACATCTTTTCCTTGAGAGGGTCTAGTCTCAGGAGGGTTCTTTGGAATTTGCGAAGATTGGGGTTTTGATCTAGGCTTGGGTTTCCTATGATCATTCCTGCTAGATCTCTTTCTCCATTGTTGTTTGGGAGGAGGATCTTGCTTTCTGGGTTTAGGTTTCTTGGGACAACCTTGAATTCCGAATTGTTCGCAGAAAGTACCCAAATCCCTGCGATTCTGAGACTTCTCCTTAGTGAGTTGCTGTTGGATTTTGTCATCCTGACAGATTTTGAGAGCAACTCTTTGAATGATAGCTATGAGCTGTCCATAACTAAGGGTGTGATATGGGATTTCTCCCCCCGGATTTTGGCTTCTAAGTTTCTCACGAACTTTGTCGCCAAAAGATTTAGGAAGACCGGCCAGGAATTTCTCTTTCCAGAAGGCTTGTTGGCTGTCTTCACGGGTGTAAACCCTGGTCAGGAAGGTATCCTTATACCATCTGAAATCACCCAAAGATTTGCACTTCAGATTGGACAAAAGATCACCAGATCTGTCCTTGATGAGGGAAGGATCTCCAACAAAATGTTGGGCTATGGTAAAGATTAAGGAGTTGACAGCATCAGAGATGAATTTGCCATCTTCCATGATAGGATTACCTTCTTCATCAGTCTTGACAGCGGTCAAGATCTGATCCTTCTCGTCTTGAGTGAGATAATTATCCCACCAACCTTTGAGCTGGCCACAGAAACCAGCAACCAAGACTTCAACGATAAGAGATTCAGGACAATTGTTGGCGGTAACATAGGCAGTGGCTACCATAGTCATATTTTGGAGGATTTTGGTGATGCCATACTCGTTTTCACCATCAATATTCCATTCATAGACATTGTTGGCACTGAAGCTTTTGAAGTTTGAAGATTCTTCTAAAAGAAGATCAGGAGCAGTAGCTCTAGGATAGTAGAGCTTGGTTTCTTTTCTCCACTGATTCTTAGAATTGTGAATGACAGTATTGACCGGAATACTCTTGATAGATTGAACGTCAGACTTCATAGATTGAATATCAGAATCAGACTCAACCTTACCATCTTCAATATTATTTAAAGAAGTAGAGGTATTACGAGTAGAAGTACGAGTTTTTGGAGGAGGAGGAGCAGTAATAGTGGGATTAGAAACTGCTTCCGGAGTAGGTTCCGGAGTCTCAGGAGGTTCCGGAGTCTCAGGAATAACTTGTTTGAGAAGCTGAAGTTGCTCTACCACCTTTTGGAGGAGCTCATTGTCAGATTCCTTTTTTGCTCGAAGAGTTTGAGCCGAGTGTCTGGAACGGCTACTGATTTGAAAAGGTTTGAAAAGAGGTTTTTCAAGTTGACATCCTTTAGGGATATCAAGATTAGAAGAGGAAGGTTCAATCTTGACCTTTTCTTTTCCTTTCCTGGAAGAGGAATCCTGCACTTGGGATTCTCCAAGAATTTGAAGATACTTATTGGTATAATTGGATTGTTCCATGAGGTCTTTGATGTCTTTACCAGTGACATCACCTTCTTCTTTCCTAGTCTTGAAGGGAGAAGCTAGGACAGGTGTAGATTGAGCTCCTTTAAGAAGGAAAGGAGTTTTAGGTGGCAGGTTAGAAAGGGTTTCTTTTCCATCCTTATGCTGCCATTTAACCATGTCAATTTGGAAGGGGTAAGATTTCCAATTCTTGTTGGCATAATCTTGAAACCATTCAAAAAAGAAGATGTTTTGCTGGGTTTTCTCAAGGAACCCATAGAATTTTTCTTGGATCTTCTTTCTCTTTTCACCCTGATACTTTGCAAAGAACCATTTTCTTTGCTGAGTCCATCGGTCAGAGTAGAAATCTGCCTTGATACTTCCTTTGTCGATGACGAATTCAGTAGTGATTGCTCCAATGAAATCAGAAGTTTCTCCAGGGGTTTCTAGAGAAGAATACGTTGGAGATAAGGTGGATTGATGATCTTCATCACCCTTGTCATAGGTA
The DNA here is from genome assembly GCF_012489685.1 of Lotus japonicus. Classification (NCBI taxonomy): domain Eukaryota; kingdom Viridiplantae; phylum Streptophyta; class Magnoliopsida; order Fabales; family Fabaceae; genus Lotus; species Lotus japonicus. Next base: position 458,805 of record NW_026645414.1, read on the forward strand.
GTCTTGACAGGAGTGGTATTGACATATCCAGCTAAATGGATAGTAGATCCGTCATGAGAGAGGGAAGGTCGAGCATTAGACTCAGGCTGGTTCCTTCTAGTCATAGAAAAAGATCTTCTAGACATGGCGGATTGGAAATCATTTGAGGACGTCCTAATAGATCTAGGGATAGAGAAGGAATTTCTCCTATCAAAGATGAGATCTACTTGGCCAGATTGGTGTTGGATGATTTCACGAAACTCAGGAGTTTCAGCAGGTTGGGCTGGAGTAGCCTTTTCCAAAGACCATTTTTCTGGAAGGGTGATATCACTCCATTGGATGGTTTTGGGCACAATAACATTGGCCTTATCATAATCTGTGAGGAAGAGGGTAGTTTCTCCAGATTTCTCACAATTGGTTCGCAAGAAATAAGATTTGATAGAGTTCATTACCTTGTATTGAACCCTGTAGATCAAAGAGATTGGAATGGAATCTTCTTTCATATCAAGGCCGTGAAGCTTGATATTTAGGAAGAGGACATCAAGGATGTTTTTATCTTCCAGACTAACAGTTAGATCTGGGAAGCAATTGAAAAAGATTGGTCCATTACTCAGGCTGGTTTCAACCGTTCCTAAGAGGGAGTCATGGAATTGATTATGTCTAACATCCCTAAGACAAAGGAGTACAGCGATGTCAAGAGATTTCCTGGTTAGGGGTTTAAGACCAACTTGAACACTACCTATATGAAGATAGTTGAAGTTCTTGCTGATATGTTCTTTGATGCTTTTCTCGGAAAGCAGATGGATTTCTTCATCATCAGATCTGAGCTTGTAGGTTTGCTCAACGGTTTTGATAATGAAATCTGATCGTTTGAAAAAGGATCCGTTTGGTTTGTAGATCTCAGCATGAGAAATTTTTGGAATTTCCCAGTTGTCAAGATCTTGATTGATATCTTCAAAATGAATTTCTTCTTTGAAGACAGATTTGGATAATTGATTGGATTGATGAGGATGATCGATAGAAGAAGAAGAGGGTTGGGAAGATCTGAAAGAAAGCTTAGAAGAGAAAGAGCGAAGCATCATGAAAGATAGATCTTCCTTGCCCGTAAGTATCATCACCATCACCTGGTTCTATAGAAACAGATAAATAAATTAGAAATATAAGTTAGGTTCTGCGTTGTTCTTAATAGTTGAGCAGTATAGATCTGGATCAGACTTAAGCCACCACAAAAAGAAACTAAACAAGGACATTAAAAATATTCAGAACTTAATAACATGTCTGTAGTATGGCCAATATAGACTTACTGCCACACAGGGACTTACTGCCTTCAACGCCTCCGCTGCAGAGATGATCATAAGTCTGAATAGTAATAATCCTAGAAGGTTTTCAAAAGAGCTTTCATTTTAGTTTAGTTCAAAGTGTACTACCAGTCCAGATCCCGACCATAGTGCTTAATTATATAAGAACAGAACAGAGAAATAACTTATATCTAACATATTTAGCATGTTCCTACTTCCCCATCAGGCTCTGATACCAAGAGGGGGTCGGAAGCAGAAGGAGGGGATGAGAAGAGGATTAAGAGAAGTAGGACGCCACCACGGAGGGGCTTTTTGCAGAAAATTAAATACAGGAATTAAAGCAGGAGGCTCAGCCTTCCATAAACAGAAAAATAAAACTTGCAGAAATTAAAAACAGGAATTAAAACAGGAGGCTCAGCCTTCCATAAACAGGAAAATAAAACTTGAACAAGATATATATTACATAAACATAGATTACAAAACTGAAACTTAAAAACTGAAAAACTGAAACTTAAAAACAGAAAAGATTGAAAGAAAGGAAAACTGAAGGAGAACTTACAGAAGGAATTCTCTCAGTGTTTCTCTCTCTAAACTCTCTATCTAAGCTCTATCCAAAACTCTCCTTAACAAGGTTCAGAATGAGCCTATTTAAAGAAAAGATTGGGCACTGTTTGAATAGTTCCGGTTGAATAGTTCCGGTAGACGGTACTATTTGACTGGCACTATTTGCTACAGTAAAAAGTCAATTTTACTATTTGCTACAGTACAAAAATTGAATTATTACAGAATAAAAATGATTACAAGACGACAAACTTAGCAGAAGTCATCATCATCTGATTCTGTGGTTTGGACAAAATCTGACGACCCAAGAGAGGATGGCTCGGAGACTTTGTGTTGAGGGGCCTTTGAAGATGAGGCTTGCTTAATTGGTTCCTTCAATAATTGAAGAGCAGATTGAAGATTTCTTAGCAAGTCTTCTTCTGTTGAAGCTCCTGCAAGGGCCGCTGTGATGTGGGCCTTTTGATTTAGCAAGAGGCTGGTTTGCGGACTTGCATGCTTGAGATATTTCTGGTTGTTTTTGAACCATTGAATTACTTTATCCTTGTGAGCTTTGGAAGCATCAAAAGCCTTCCACCACTTGATAAGGGCATGTTTGTTGAGAATTGGTTGGGGTTTGGCTTTAAGACCGTACCTCCAAGAGAATACCCAAGAAAGGGAAAAGATTGTATAAAAGTTTAAACAATCAGGATAATTGTTAAACTCTTTGTCCCAATGTTTCAGGAAAAGATTGTATCCCTCCAGAACTTCAGGGGGAAAGATTTCAGTAGTTGGACCAAAGAAGCTCCACCAAGAATGGAACCAAATTGGAAAGGAATATTTGTTGGTCCATTTGAAGTAAATGAGCCAAGAATGCTTGAAATTTTGGTTTTGCAGGCCAAGGATTGTAAATTCCCAAGCTTTGATGTAATCCCAATAATTAAAACCTATAGGGTCAAAATTCTGGGAAAATTTTCTGTAGGTGTTTGGATTGGGTCCAAAGTCAGTGGGACGAAGGACACGGAGAATTTGGAGTGTGGAGTGGGTAATTAGGGAGTTGTCATTTTTATCCCTAAAATGCTTAATATCCACACTGTTTGTATCAACCAAGATAAACTCATAGAATCTCTGGGTTTTGTTTGGGTGGATTGGATCAAGATAACCAGGGAAAAGTTTAGTACCAATTTTATTGGCGAGGTTCCCTCCTGAATGGTCCCACCATTCTGGTTCAATCAAGGTTTGGAATTTGGAGATAGTTTTGGTCAAATATTCCGATTTTGGGTTAGATTGGGTAACTGGGCTAGATTGGGCAACAACAACTGGTTTCTTTCCATCATGAGTTGCTAAGCTTTTTGTTCTTTCAATAAAAGATTGGAGGGATTGGAGATCTAGGTCATCATCTTTATCAGCGATGCTGGCCCAAGATTTATTTGGTAAATTGATGAGTCCCTGAGGAACATTATCCAGGCCTGCTTGTTTGAAGGCAAGGAGAGTTGGAATTGATAAAGCATAATCAGCTTTGGTTTGTTTTGGTTGTGAAGATTGGTTTTGAGCAGTGGGCTCAGATTTTTGGACAGTGGGTCCAGATTGATGGGCAGTGGGCCCAGATAAGATTAAAGAGTCAGAGATTATAATACCTTTGCTCTTTTCTTTGTTTCTTCCTCTTCCTCGGGAGGAGGAGGATCCTCCTCTGGAGGACATCTTATGATCTTCCCTGCAAATATTCACGAGTGAGGAAATCAGGGAGAGAATTGTTAGATCCTTTTATATATTCAATATCGAAGTCAAAAACGCTTAAAATAGCTTGCCATCTGGCAAAGATATGTTTTGAAGCTAAGTTTTTGACATCTTTTTGTAAGATTTCTTTCGCAGATTTGCAGTCTACACGGACTAAGAATTTTTGATTAATCAAATCAGATTGAAATTTTGAAATAGATAAAACGATTGCTAAAACTTCTTTTTTGACAGTAGAATAATTCTGTTGAGCAGGATTCCAATGTTTTGAAGTAAAAGCAATAATTTGTTCCTTGTCAAAAACCTTTTGTTTCAAAATACCACCAAAGCCAATATCAGAGGCATCAGTTTCAATAATTTTGAAAGCTTGAGGATTAGGGAGATAAAGACAAGGGAGATTCTTGACACGAAGTTTGATTTGTTTGACCACATTGGTATGAATATCGGACCAAGGTGGAGGATCCTTCTTGAGTCTATCATGAAGGGGTTTGATTATGGTACTGAGTTGAGGACAGAAGTCCGCAACATAATTGAGACAACCCAGGAATCTTTGTAGTTGGGTTTTGTCAATGATTTGATCAGGGAATTTATCCGTGAACTCGATGGCTCTATTGATAGGAATGATGGTTCCTTGGTGGATGTTGTGACCAAGAAATCTGATTTTGGTTTGGAACAAACTGACCTTTGTCTTGGATACAGCCAAGCCATTCCTTTTGATTACAGAGATGAACGTATTGAGATGTTTGAAATGTTGATCTAAAGTTTGGGAAAAGATTAGAACATCGTCAATGTAGACAATAGTGAATTTGGAATAAGGATTGAAGATTTCGTTCATAATCCTTTGGAATTCAGATGGGGCGTTCTTTAGCCCAAAAGGCATAACGTTCCACTCATACTGCCCAAAAGGAACAGTAAAAGCAGTTTTATACCTATCCTTCTCTTGCAATTGGATTTGCCAGAATCCAGATTTCATGTCGAATTTTGAAAAGACCTTAGCATCATGCAGTCTGGCTAAGAGATCTTTCTTGTTGGGGATAGGATATCTAATCCAACAAAGGGCTTGATTGAGAGGTTTGTAGTTAATAACCAGCCTAGGGGTTCCCCGTTCTATCTCAGCTTGTTTGTTGACATAGAAGGCTGCACAGGACCAAGGGCTCTTACTCCTGCGAATAAGTTTCTTTTCAAGGAGATCATTGATTTCCTTTTGGCAGAAATGAAGAAGTTCTTCATTCATTTGAATAGGCCTAGCCTTGGTTGGAATCTGTTTGTCTGAAAAATCTTTTTCATAAGGAAGTTCCACCATATGGCTCCTTCTTTCCCAAAAAGCGTTGGGTAGATCAGAACAGATGCTGGATTGAATATTTTCCAAAATATTCTCAATCCTTGATTTAACAGAAGGTTGTTGCAATTGATCCTCAATGGTTCTGTAAGAGATTTCTTCCCTGAGGAAGTTGATCTGCTTCTCCTTGTAGGATATGACGTTCAAAGTCTTATCTATGGGAGGTTCAGAGAATTTGAACAAGATAGGCTGTCCAAGATGCTGAACAGTGATGCCGTTTTCGTCAGTATTATAGGGGAAGAGCTTCTTAATGAAAGGGGTCCCTATAATGATTTTTTGACTCAAATTTCTGACTAACAGAAATGGAGTTTCGATTTCAAGACTACCATTTTTTATGATAGCTGAGGGGATTTTATACTTGATCTTTAGTCTAGATCCTTCAGCAGCGCTGAGCTTCTCAGTGGTTTTCTCAAAATATCTGGTGGGAATGAGTCCCTCCGAGATACAACTGGAATCTGCCCCTGTGTCAAAGAGGGCAGGGATTTCGAGAATAAAATCTCCTATGAGGATTTTGACATGGATGAAGAATTTCTGAATGGTGACCTGGTTAATATTCTCCAGAAAGTCTTCGCAATTGTTGTTAGGAGCAGGATTGGAATCAGGTACAGAAGAATCATCTTCCTCATAATTTCTAGTCAGTTTTTCTAAGATAAGCTGCTGACTATTTTGGATTTGTTTGAGACTTTTAACCTCAGTCTTGAGGGAATTGACTTCAGATTGAAGGTCTTGAATAGTGACGGGTTTGACCGTAGATTTCTCAAGACGCTTGAAAGTATCTCTAAGATTGAATTTATTGGTGGTTATAGGACTTTTGGGAGGCCTATCTTCAAGAGTAGACCTGAGGCGTTCCAAATAGATTTTCTTTTCCTCAGGATCAGGGATAGAATTAATGGCCCTGAAGAGAAGGTCTTGTTCATTGGTCAAAGTGTTGATGGACAAGGTATTGACGGAAGATGATGATTGAGAATCATCATTCTGAATTTGATTTAGGTCTTCAGAGACCTCAGAATCCGAAGGATTAGATTCTTCTTCATCAGAAGTTTGAATGAGGAGATTGTTGATCTTGTCCTCGATCTCAGGTTCAAGATGAAGCTCAGAGATTCTCCTTTTGAGTCTGCAATACCTGCTAATATGGCCCGGCTTGCCGCAGTTGTAGCAGGTAACATCTTTTCCTTGAGAGGGTCTAGTCTCAGGAGGGTTCTTTGGAATTTGCGAAGATTGGGGTTTTGATCTAGGCTTGGGTTTCCTATGATCATTCCTGCTAGATCTCTTTCTCCATTGTTGTTTGGGAGGAGGATCTTGCTTTCTGGGTTTAGGTTTCTTGGGACAACCTTGAATTCCGAATTGTTCGCAAAAAGTACCCAAATCCCTGCGATTCTGAGACTTCTCCTTAGTGAGTTGCTGTTGGATTTTGTCATCCTGACAGATTTTGAGAGCAACTCTTTGAATGATAGCTATGAGCTGTCCATAACTAAGGGTGTGATATGGGATTTCTCCCCCCGGATTTTGGCTTCTAAGTTTCTCACGAACTTTGTCGCCAAAAGATTTAGGAAGACCGGCCAGGAATTTCTCTTTCCAGAAGGCTTGTTGGCTGTCTTCACGGGTGTAAACCCTGGTCAGGAAGGTATCCTTATACCATCTGAAATCACCCAAAGATTTGCACTTCAGATTGGACAAAAGATCACCAGATCTGTCCTTGATGAGGGAAGGATCTCCAACAAAATGTTGGGCTATGGTAAAGATTAAGGAGTTGACAGCATCAGAGATGAATTTGCCATCTTCCATGATAGGATTACCTTCTTCATCAGTCTTGACAGCGGTCAAGATCTGATCCTTCTCGTCTTGAGTGAGATAATTATCCCACCAACCTTTGAGCTGGCCACAGAAACCAGCAACCAAGACTTCAACGATAAGAGATTCAGGACAATTGTTGGCGGTAACATAGGCAGTGGCTACCATAGTCATATTTTGGAGGATTTTGGTGATGCCATACTCGTTTTCACCATCAATATTCCATTCATAGACATTGTTGGCACTGAAGCTTTTGAAGTTTGAAGATTCTTCTAAAAGAAGATCAGGAGCAGTAGCTCTAGGATAGTAGAGCTTGGTTTCTTTTCTCCACTGATTCTTAGAATTGTGAATGACAGTATTGACCGGAATACTCTTGATAGATTGAACGTCAGACTTCATAGATTGAATATCAGAATCAGACTCAACCTTACCATCTTCAATATTATTTAAAGAAGTAGAGGTATTACGAGTAGAAGTACGAGTTTTTGGAGGAGGAGGAGCAGTAATAGTGGGATTAGAAACTGCTTCCGGAGTAGGTTCCGGAGTCTCAGGAGGTTCCGGAGTCTCAGGAATAACTTGTTTGAGAAGCTGAAGTTGCTCTACCACCTTTTGGAGGAGCTCATTGTCAGATTCCTTTTTGCTCGAAGAGTTTGAGCCGAGTGTCTGGAACGGCTACTGATTTGAAAAGGTTTGAAAAGAGGTTTTTCAAGTTGACATCCTTTAGGGATATCAAGATTAGAAGAGGAAGGTTCAATCTTGACCTTTTCTTTTCCTTTCCTGGAAGAGGAATCCTGCACTTGGGATTCTCCAAGAATTTGAAGATACTTATTGGTATAATTGGATTGTTCCATGAGGTCTTTGATGTCTTTACCAGTGACATCACCTTCTTCTTTCCTAGTCTTGAAGGGAGAAGCTAGGACAGGTGTAGATTGAGCTCCTTTAAGAAGGAAAGGAGTTTTAGGTGGCAGGTTAGAAAGGGTTTCTTTTCCATCCTTATGCTGCCATTTAACCATGTCAATTTGGAAGGGGTAAGATTTCCAATTCTTGTTGGCATAATCTTGAAACCATTCAAAAAAGAAGATGTTTTGCTGGGTTTTCTCAAGGAACCCATAGAATTTTTCTTGGATCTTCTTTCTCTTTTCACCCTGATACTTTGCAAAGAACCATTTTCTTTGCTGAGTCCATCGGTCAGAGTAGAAATCTGCCTTGATACTTCCTTTGTCGATGACGAATTCAGTAGTGATTGCTCCAATGAAATCAGAAGTTTCTCCAGGGTTTCTAGAGAAGAATACGTTGGAGATAAGGTGGATTGATGATCTTCATCACCCTTGTCATAGGTAGTCTTGACAGGAGTGGTATTGACATATCCAGCTAAATGGATAGTAGATCCGTCATGAGAGAGGGAAGGTCGAGCATTAGACTCAGGCTGGTTCCTTCTAGTCATAGAAAAAGATCTTCTAGACATGGCGGATTGGAAATCATTTGAGGACGTCCTAATAGATCTAGGGATAGAGAAGGAATTTCTCCTATCAAAGATGAGATCTACTTGGCCAGATTGGTGTTGGATGATTTCACGAAACTCAGGAGTTTCAGCAGGTTGGGCTGGAGTAGCCTTTTCCAAAGACCATTTTTCTGGAAGGGTGATATCACTCCATTGGATGGTTTTGGGCACAATAACATTGGCCTTATCATAATCTGTGAGGAAGAGGGTAGTTTCTCCAGATTTCTCACAATTGGTTCGCAAGAAATAAGATTTGATAGAGTTCATTACCTTGTATTGAACCCTGTAGATCAAAGAGATTGGAATGGAATCTTCTTTCATATCAAGGCCGTGAAGCTTGATATTTAGGAAGAGGACATCAAGATGTTTTTATCTTCCAGACTAACAGTTAGATCTGGGAAGCAATTGAAAAAGATTGGTCCATTACTCAGGCTGGTTTTCAACCGTTCCTAAGAGGGAGTCATGGAATTGATTATGTCTAACATCCCTAAGACAAAGGAGTACAGCGATGTCAAGAGATTTCCTGGTTAGGGGTTTAAGACCAACTTGAACACTACCTATATGAAGATAGTTGAAGTTCTTGCTGATATGTTCTTTGATGCTTTTCTCGGAAAGCAGATGGATTTCTTCATCATCAGATCTGAGCTTGTAGGTTTGCTCAACGGTTTTGATAATGAAATCTGATCGTTTGAAAAAGGATCCGTTTGGTTTGTAGATCTCAGCATGAGAAATTTTTGGAATTTCCCAGTTGTCAAGATCTTGATTG
>NW_026645414.1:467849-527774 GCF_012489685.1 Lotus japonicus
ATGAGTTTAGAAGAACTCATCAGCATTTTGAAATGCCATGAGCTGAAGCGCTCAGAGATGCAAGATCTGAGGAAAAAGTCCATAGCCTTGAAATCCAAATCTGAAAAGGCTAAGGTTGAGAAGTCAAAAGCTCTTCAAGCTGAAGAAGAGGAATCTGAAGAAGCATCAGAAGATTCTGATGAAGATGAGCTGACTCTGATCTCCAGAGACTCAACCGCATCTGGAAGCACAGGCAGAGCAAGTTCAAAGGCTCTGGAAAGGCAAAAGGAAAGTATGAGTCCTCAGGCCAGAAGAAGTCTTCAATCAAGGAAGTCACATGTTTTGAGTGCAAAGAATCTGGGCACTACAAAAGGGATTGTCCAAAGTTGAAGAAAGACAAGAAGCCAAAGAAGCACTTCAAGACGAAGAAGAGTTGATGGTGACATTTGATGAATCAGAATCAGAGGATGTTGACTCTGATGGTGAAGTCCAAGGACTCATGGCGATTGTCAAAGACAAGGAAGCAGAGTCAAAGGAAGCTGTTGACTCTGACTCAGAATCAGAAGGAGATCCTAACTCAGACGATGAAAATGAGGTATTCGCTTCTTTCTCTACCTCTGAACTGAAACATGCATTGTTTGATATTATGGATAAGTATAACTCCTTATTGTCTAAGCATAAGAAGCTTAAAAAGAACTTATCTGCTGTTTCCAAGACTCCTTCTGAACATGAGAAAATTATTTCTGATTTGAAAAATGATAATCATGCCTTGATCAATTCTAACTCCGTGCTTAAGAACCAAATTGGTAAGTTAGAAGAAATTGTTGCATGTGATGCCTCTGATTGTAGAAATGAATCTAAGTATGAAAAGTCTTTTCAAAGATTCCTAGCTAAAAGCGTGGATAGAAGCTTAATGGCTTCAATGATCTATGGCGTAAGCAGAAATGGAATGCATGGCATTGGCTATTCTAAACCAATTAGAAATGAGCCCTCTGTGTCTAAAGCTAAATCTTTGTATGAATGCTTTGTTCCTGCTAAAGTTGCTAAACATCCTCTTAAAAAGGGATCTTTCTCTATGTCTATATATCATGCAAAAATTCCTTTACATTATCATATTGAGAAACCCAAAGTTGTCAGAACTTCTGGGGTAACTAACAAGAGAGGACCCAGAAAGTGGGTACCTAAGGACAAGATTATCTATGTTGCAGATATCCTTGATAGCTCCACTGAAACACCAATCATGGTATCTGGACAGTGGATGCTCGCGTCACATGACGGGAGAAAGGCGTATGTTCCGAGAGCTGAAACTTAAGCCTGGAGGCGAAGTTGGCTTTGGAGGAAATGAAAAGGGTAAAATTGTTGGTACTGGTACTATTTGTGTAGATAGTAGTCCATGCATTGATAATGTGTTATTGGTAGACGGCTTAACACATAACTTATTGTCTATAAGTCAATTAGCTGACAAGGGTTATGATGTTATATTCAATCAAAAGTCCTGCCGGGCTGTAAGTCAGATCGATGGCTCTGTTCTGTTTAACAGCAAGAGGAAGAACAACATCTATAAGATCAGATTATCTGAGTTGGAGGCTCAGAATGTGAAGTGCCTTCTGTCTGTTAATGAAGAGCAGTGGGTATGGCATAGACGGTTAGGGCATGCCAGTATGAGAAAGATTTCTCAGCTGAGCAAGCTAAACCTTGTCAGGGGCTTACCCAATCTGAAGTTCGCTTCAGACGCTCTTTGTGAAGCATGTCAGAAAGGCAAATTCACAAAAGTCCCTTTCAAGGCAAAGAATGTTGTCTCAACCTCAAGGTCGTTAGAACTTCTGGATATCGACCTGTTTGGACCAGTGAAAACTGAGTCTATAGGTGGCAAGAGATATGGGATGGTTATCGTTGATGACTATAGCCGCTGGACATGGGTAAAGTTTCTAACCCGCAAGGATGAGTCTCATGCTGTGTTCTCTACCTTTATTGCTCAAGTGCAAAACAAGAAGGCTTGTAGGATTGTGCGTGTCAGAAGTGACCATGGTGGAGAGTTTGAGAATGATAAGTTTGAGAGTCTGTTTGATTCCTATGGAATTGCACATGATTTCTCTTGTCCCAGAACTCCTCAACAAAATGGTGTTGTTGAGAGGAAGAACAGAACTCTTCAGGAGATGGCTAGAACCATGCTCCAAGAAACTGGCATGGCTAAGCACTTTTGGGCAGAGGCAGTAAATACAGCATGTTACATTCAGAACAGAATCTCTGTGAGACCAATTCTGAATAAGACTCCTTATGAATTGTGGTAGAACATAAAACCCAACATTTCTTATTTTCATCCTTTTGGCTGTGTTTGTTATGTTCTCAATACTAAGGATAGATTGCATAAATTTGATGCTAAGTCTTCTAAGTGTCTATTACTCGGTTACTCTGAGAGATCTAAAGGTTTTAGATTTTATAATACTGATGCTAAGACTATTGAAGAATCTATTCATGTTAGATTTGATGATAAGCTTGACTCTGACCAGTCAAAGCTAGTTGAAAAGTTTGCAGATTTAAGCATTAATGTTTCTGACAAAGGCAAAGCTCCAGAGGAAGATGAGCCAGAGGAAGATGAACCAGAGGAAGAAGCTGGTCCCTCTAACTCACAAACTCTGAAGAAGAGCAGAATCACTGCAGCTCACCCTAAGGAATTGATTCTGGGCAACAAAGACGAACCAGTCAGAACCAGATCTGCCTTCAGACCCTCTTAAGAGACCTTGCTCAGTCTGAAAGGATTGGTGTCCTTAATTGAACCCAAGTCCATAGATGAAGCTCTTCAGGACAAGGATTGGATTCTGGCCATGGAAGAAGAATTGAATCAATTCTCTAAGAATGATGTTTGGAGCTTAGTGAAGAAACCTGAGAATGTCCATGTTATTGGAACGAAATGGGTATTCAGAAACAAGCTGAATGAGAAAGGAGATGTAGTCAGAAACAAGGCAAGGCTAGTTGCTCAAGGCTACAGCCAGCAGGAAGGAATAGACTACACTGAAACATTTGCTCCAGTAGCAAGACTGGAGGCAATCAGACTGTTGATCTCTTTCTCAGTAAATCACAACATAGTTTTACATCAGATGGACGTAAAGAGTGCCTTCCTAAATGGTTATATCTCAGAGGAAGTCTATGTTCATCAACCCCCAGGTTTTGAAGATGAGAAGAAACCAGACCATGTGTTCAAATTGAAGAAATCACTCTACGGTCTGAAGCAAGCTCCCAGAGCATGGTATGAGAGACTCAGCTCATTCCTTCTGGAGAATGAGTTTGTAAGGGGTAAAGTAGATACAACTCTTTTGTGCAAGACTTATAAAGATGATATCTTAATTGTGCAAATTTATGTTGATGATATTATATTTGGTTCTGCTAATCAATCTCTATGCAAAGAATTTTCTGAGATGATGCAGGCTGAATTCGAGATGAGTATGATGGGAGAATTAAAGTACTTTCTGGGAATACAAGTTGATCAAACACCAGAAGGAACATATATCCATCAGAGCAAGTACACTAAAGAACTTCTGAAGAAGTTCAATATGCTGGAATCTACAGTGGCCAAGACTCCAATGCATCCTACATGCATTCTGGAGAAAGAAGATAAAAGTGGTAAAGTATGTCAGAAGCTCTATCGTGGCATGATAGGTTCACTTCTATACTTAACTGCATCTAGGCCAGACATACTATTTAGTGTTCATTTATGTGCTCGTTTCCAATCAGATCCAAGGGAAACCCACTTAACTGCTGTTAAGAGGATCCTAAGGTATCTGAAAGGCACCACTAACCTTGGCTTGATGTATAAGAAAACATCAGAGTATAAGCTTTCAGGTTACTGTGATGCTGATTATGCTGGAGATAGAACAGAGAGAAAAAGTACTTCTGGAAATTGTCAATTTCTGGGAAGCAATCTAGTCTCATGGGCAAGCAAGAGGCAATCAACCATTGCACTATCAACTGCAGAGGCAGAATATATCTCAGCAGCAATATGCAGCACTCAGATGCTCTGGATGAAACATCAGCTGGAGGATTATCAGATCCTTGAGAGCAATATCCCAATCTATTGTGATAACACTGCTGCAATCTCATTGAGTAAGAACCCTATCTTGCATTCAAGGGCAAAGCACATTGAGGTAAAGTATCACTTTATTAGAGATTATGTACAGAAGGGCGTACTTCTTCTGAAGTCTGTTGATACTGACCATCAATGGGCAGATATCTTTACAAAGCCCTTAGCTGAGGATAGATTTAATTTTATTCTGAAAAATCTGAACATGGACTTTTGTCCAGAGTAAAGATGGATCAGAACCTCTGACTATGATACTTCTTGATCAGAAGATGTCTAGTCCAGAAGGTAACTCAATCAGAGTGTGTGTGCCCACTGGTACTAACTCTGAAGCTGAGACAACAACGCGTGCGTCAGTTTTTCTGATGCATTGTTCCTTGTGCCCGTGTGACAGTCTGTTATGATTGCGTGTAGATGTGCTTCTCTCCTGTGTGTGATTGTGTATTTTACTATTACTATCTATCTTTAATTTTCAACCGTTGATCTTAAAGTGCTTTTTGAATCAACAACGGTTATTTGATAAAACCCACTATACACACACGTTCTCTTCCGGTTTTTACTCTCGCACTCTCTCTGCTTTTCAAAACCGCTTACTCTCGATTTCTCTCTCGATCTCTCTTCATCTTTCAACCTTCATCTTCTACCTCAAACCTTCAACCTCTTCAAAAATGGTGAGACAAACCAGAAGATCTACTGCAGATGCACCTCAGTTCCCTCACATGGTAGTTGGTCTGGCAACGGGTCAAAGGGGCCCTGAGAATCCGACACAAGAACAAGTTCAAGCTCAAGAACAGAGTGTTCCAATTGCAGAACGGGGCTGTGCCGTTCACTGTGTATATCCTCCTGAGGAACTCCAAGTCCTGGCAGAATGGAGATTCAACCTCGACAACTTGGCTACAAATGGGTATGATCTTCGTCCTGAAGTCCAAGCTCAAGGTTGGGGAAATTACTTCAACAGACTTCGAGGACCGGTGTATGATAGATTGGTCAAGGAATTCTGGAAGCACGCCGACTGCGATGATACTCAGGTGGTATCTCATATTCTTGGCAGAAAGATCATCATCACGGAGAAGTCCTTCGTGAACTTGCTGGGTGCAGAAACTGCTTATGGGTATCGGTTCCAACTCACGGAATCGAAGCTGAAACCCAGCACCAAGGATACAATCAACCAGGCCCTGTACACCACCTTCAAACCGGGCAAGACGAGTTACAAGGTGATGGACCTTCATCCCAAGCTCAGGATCTGGCACAAGATCCTGCTTCACTGCATAAACCAGAGACCGAAGGGCAGTTCTCCAGACTACATCAACTTCAACCAGAAGGTGATGTTGTTCTTCATCCAAGATCAGAAGAAGATCTGCCTTCCCTACTTCCTGTTCTCTTACTTGAAGGAATGCATCCGGAAGTCTCGCACCACTGCCTCCATCAAGTCTGCAATCAAATATATCCCTTTTGGGAGGCTGCTCTCAGACTTTCTCATTGAAAGCAACCTGGTGCAAGATCTGGTTAATGCTGGATGTGTAGAAGATCTGAGCACAATTGTCAGTGATGTCTTCACTGCAAATTCTTTGAAGAAGATGGGTTTGGTCCAGAAGAAGATTGCTCCTGCTCATGAAGACACATCTTCTGAGATCAGAGGTAGAAGGATGCCTCTGAATGACTACCCTCTGTGGACTCAGGCAGACAATCCTGACGCCATCAGGTGCTATGTTGAAGACCTCAGGGCTCAAGGATTCGAAATTGACCTTGATGATTTCGTCAGCAGACTACCGCCAGCTCCAGAGTTTCCTTCTCCTCCCAAGAAGAAAGCTCAGAGGAAGATGCTACTGGACGAATCTTCTGAGGAATCCGATGTCCCTCTGGTCCAAAAGAAGAAGAGAAAGCCTGATGATGGTGATGATAGTGACAATGAGGATGGTCCTCCCAAGAAGAAGAAGAAGAAGGTCAGAATCGTGGTGAAGCCTACTCGGGTGGAACCAGCTGCTGAAGTGGTCAGAAGGACTGAACCTCCTGCCAGAGTGACTCGATCATCAGCACATCCAAGTAAGCCTGCACTTGCTTCTGATGATGATTTGAATTTATTTGATGCACTCCCTATTTCTGCCTTGCTCCAACACTCCTCAAATCCCCTCACTCCTATTCCTGAATCCCAACCAACTGCACAAACCACCTCTCCACCACATTCCCCAAGATCTTCCTTCTGTCAAC
Source organism: Lotus japonicus (assembly GCF_012489685.1). Classification (NCBI taxonomy): domain Eukaryota; kingdom Viridiplantae; phylum Streptophyta; class Magnoliopsida; order Fabales; family Fabaceae; genus Lotus; species Lotus japonicus. The sequence goes on from NW_026645414.1 coordinate 474,112, forward strand.
CTTCTCCTACTGAAGCACCTCTCTGGAATTTGCTTCAGAACCAACCCTCTAGGTCAGAAGATCCAACCTCTCTCATTACCATTCCGTACGACCCATTATCTTCTGAACCCATCATCCATGAACAACCAGAGCCCAACCAAACAGAACCACAACCCAGAACGTCTGATCACTCTGTTCCCAGAGCATCAGCACGTCCTGCTGCCAGAACCACGGATACAGACTCTTCAACAGCCTATACACCTGTATCCTTCCCCACCAATGTTGCTGATTCTTCTCCCTCCAATAACTCTGAATCTATTAGAAAATTCATGGAGATTAGAAAAGAAAAGGTGTCTACCTTAGAGGAATATTACCTTACTTGTCCAAGCCCTAGGAGATATCCTGGCCCTAGACCTGAACGTCTAGTTGACCCAGATGAACCTATCTTGCCAATCTTATCCAAGAGGCAGACCCTTTGGCTCAACAAGCTCACCCTGTCCCTGACCAACAAGAGCCTATTCAACCAGAACCTGAACCCGAACATTCAGTGTCTAACCAATCCTCGGTTAGATCACCCCATCCTCTGGTTGAAACTTCAGACCCTCACCTTGGAACCTCTGACCCCAATGATCAAATGATTAACATTGGTTCTCCACAAGGTGCCTCTGAAGCTCATAGCAGCAATCACCCAGCCTCTCCTGAACCAAACCTCTCCATAATTCCCTATACTCACCTCCAACCTACATCTCTCTCTGAGTGCATCAATATTTTCTATCATGAAGCCTCTTTGAGGCTCCGCAATGTGCACGGTCAGACTGACCTCAGTGAGAATGCTGAATGTGTGGCTGATGAGTGGAACAATCTGGGCACTTGGCTAGTGGCTCAAGTTCCAATTATGATGCATCTCCTGCATGCAGAGGGAAGTCAGAGCATTGAGGCTGCAAAGCAAAGGTTTGCTAGAAGGGTGGCTCTTCATGAACAAGAACAGAGAAATAAGCTTCTTGAAGCTATTGAAGAAGCCAAGAGAAAGAAGGCTCAAGCAGAAGAAGCTGCACGTCAAGCAGCAGCTCAAGCTGAACAAGCCAGACTTGAGGCAGAGCGACTTGAAGCTGAGGCTGAAGCTCTTAGATGCCAAGCACTTGCACCAGTTGTGTTTACTCCTGCTGCTTCTGCTTCCATTCCAGACTCTCAAGCTGCTCAGAATGTTCCTTCCAGTTCTACTCAGTCAAGCTCATCCAGACTCGACATCATGGAACAACGTCTTGACATTCATGAATCCATGCTGATTGAGATGAAGCACATGATGATGGAACTTCTGCGACGATCTGACAAACCTTAGTTTTTAGGATCTCTTCGTTTTTTCTTTTTCTTTAACGTTGTTTTAATTAAACTCTGTTTCCTTTTATTTATTTATTCTCTTTATTCGTTTGTGATTCTATTTGCATATCTATATATAATTGTGTCACATATGTTTGCAAAAATTTTTTTATTCATCATAATTCTATGTTTACATCATATTTCTTTACATCATAAAATCTAGAATGGAGGATCCCTCCTCATTCTTCTGCACTCCTGGCGCTGCTCTGACCTATCTTTCTCCAGACGCTCCAGTACATGCTGGATGTTGTTGAGCCTGACCTTTAGCTCATCCCTCTCCAGACTCTCTTCTGAAGTCTTGAGCTTCTCTTCCAAGATTTCTTTTTCTTCCAGCAGCTTGAGTTCAAGCCGGCTGAGTTCTTGCACCTCCTCCACGAAGGCAAGAAATTCCTTCAGGTCTCTCTCCAACTCTGGACGCAGGTCCTCTTCCAGCAGTGTCCGTGTCAGCTCCGCGATGGTAGTTGCACCCTCTGGATGCCTGATGTTAAGGAACAAGTCCTCTTCAAAGGCCTTCTTCCTCAACTCTTCTAGTGCTACGATGTATGATGCCATTTTTTTTCTTACTGAAAATTGTTCGAGGTGTGAAGCTTACCTCTCTCTCCAACGCTTTATATAGGCTTCACTTTATCTCTGAAAGTTAATGCTCCTACAGTTTCTCGAGGTTAAGTTCTTGGTAACTGACCCTTCTCTTTACTCACTTGACCGATGGTAAACGTTCTTCTCTTGCATTAACTCCTCTATTTATTTCGCCTAACTCTGATTCTTGCATCGTTTTCATTTTCTTTAAACTTAGACCTTCTCTAAGGGGGAGTACCTTGTACTTCAAGCTAAGTTTTTCACACCCCAAGCTTTTTGCTTATGACAAAAAGGGGGAGTAAACCCAGTTTTTGATGTGTAAGATGTGTTAGTGTGATTTATTTTTCTTTTGGAGATTTTAAGAGTTCCACCTTCATGACCATAGATGTGTCACTGGGCAAATACAAGGAATACATTTCACTTCTTCTGAAGTGATTATAAGTAGACTCTGATACCTTGTTCATGACTCTGATTACTATGCGCTCTGATTACTCGGTTTTCATCTATGTCATAAGTTTTTCACTCTGAACTCTTATATTATTTAGCTCAGAATCTAGACTTTACTAACGTTTTCATCAAGTATTAGATTCAGGGGGAGCTAAACTCAGAATCAAGCAGTGACTTGAATTCAGAATGAGCAAGATAAACTATTCACATTAGGATAAGTCTTATTCTATATCTCTAAACTCTGAGTGAATTCAGTTTAATGTTTAAGAATTGTTCATCAAAAATTTTAGTTTTGTCATCATCAAAAAGGGGGAGATTGTAAGATCAAGTTTTGATCTAGTAGTACAACTCTATGTTTTGATGATTACAAGTTAACCTTTTGATATGAACAATTGTGGTACTCTAACGTGTTTTTCTGAGTGTGCTATTTACAGGCTCTGACCTCAACTCAATCTCACACAAATCAGAAGCACTGTGTATAAAGAGTGACCCAAGCAACGCTTTCGCATTCACCATGTTCAGTATGAACAGTGGAAAAGCTTCAGAAGTTCTGAAGTTACACAAACTCTGATGAGGACTCTGTCACTAGAAGCTCTGAAGATCCAGAAGTTCTGATAACCAAGAAACACTGAAGGCTCAGATGTTCTGATGGTGTAGAAGACTCTGAAGATACAGAAGCTAAATAGTGGAAACTCTGAAGTCCAGAAGCAAGAAACTCTGAAGACCATGTACTTCCCTCTGAGTTCAGAATCAGAAGATACAATGGTCAGAGGATCTGTGCTTTCCCTCTGACTCTGATCAACCGGCTTCACAAGTTCCAATACGAAGCATTCCTCTGATCAGAAGTCTCCTAGGTTTAAAGGTCGCGTCGCTATCCAAGTATAAAAGCTACTGTACCTTCCTGACGACCTACCTAACGTTCTTAGCCACAGTAGAAGCTGGATTTTCCAGAACTGACCTCCAACGGTAGCATTTCCCATGCATCGCTCAACCCTAATCCTTGGAGTATATAAGGAGGCTGAAGACTGAAAGAAACGGCTAGAAGCATTCACATACGCAAGACATATTCAAAATCTTCTAAGTTTTCTTTCATCTGAAATTCATTGAGTTTACTATTAGCTTTTTAGAAGCAAATCTCTTGTAAACAATTCTTTGATAAACAGTTTGTTTAGTTCCTTTAGGAGATCAAGGTTGATCGGATCCTAGAGAAGACTAAGAGAGTGAATCTTAGTGTGAGCTAAGTCAGTGTAATTGTTAGTCACTTGTAGGTTTCAAGTGCAGTTGTAACTCTTACCTGATTAGTGGATTGCCTTCATTCTAAGAAGGAAGAAATCACCTTAACGGGTGGACTGGAGTAGCTTGAGTGATTTATCAAGTGAACCAGGATAAAATCCTTGTGTGCTATTCTATCTCTTTTCTTTAGCACTTAAGTTCTCGAAAGATTTGTCTAAATCTTTAAGGTGGAAGTTTTATATTGAAAACGTTATTCAAACCCCCCCCCCCTTTCTACCGTTTTTCATACCTTCAACGTCCTACAGTTCACGGCCAAATGTCCACGTTGTCTGCACTTGCAGCATTTTGGTCCAGCTACTGAGCACTGAAAGACGTAGTGTCCAAGCTTTCCACAACGGTAGCATGACACAGCCTCCTGACCAATAGTTGCAGTCGTCGACTTGCGTGATCCTGGAATAGGGTCTCTTCCCTCAGGATGCTGGTATAGCTTCCACGGTCGGTACTCCTGAGAACCTGATCTCACTGGTCCCCCGGTTCCAACTCGGTCCAATCCACTATGCTGGTACTTGGACACCTCGTTTAACAGTTGAGGTTGCTTACGTGCAGCCTCCTCCGCGTGTCTGTAAGCGTCCTCAGCAGCCTGGTTCATCATTGCTTCAATCATTGTAGCTATCGCCTTTGCCATACGATCAGGGCTTACCATCCTATGCTTAGTCAAACAAACAGTTAGTACTCATCACAAGATAGTCTCTGGCATAACTATACAATATGATTAAGCAATAACTTCAATCAATTCTAAGCGAAAAATCGCTTGCAGACAATCAATTTTCACTCTTTGCAGAGTCACACAACTTAGCACAGAAGACCTATTCCCCAACAACTCCCGAAAGACTCGACCGTGCTCTGATACCACAATGTAACACCCCGATTTCGGTGGCGTCACTTTAGTAACCGAAAGTAAACTTAATGCGGAAAAACGTGAATATATTTTTTTTTTGATAATAACTAAGACAAGACTGAAATAGATAAAACCCAAAAGCGAAAAACAACAGAACTAATGTACAATATATAATACAGTCCCCGCTGTAAGTAACAACCTCGTCACGAGTAACCTCCAGTGATGGAAAGAAAAGTGTAGCGCCCGAAGGCAATATGTACAGACTGAAAGTAAAGGTGAAGTGTCCGCAACACCATCCCTCAAACTGAGAATGAGCTGGCCCATCGGCCTGAAACAAGACCTCCTATGTCCAACCAACTCTCTGTGATTCCCGTAAAGAAACCACACAAAAAGCTATAGGTGAGAAACTACCCTGTCCCAAAAGAAACAAATGATGTTCAGAGCTAAGGCTCTACTCCTACACTAATCCCATCTTGAGGAGCTCACACCAGCACTAAAACCTACATGCTAGCATGATCGTCGTCCGAATTTGAAATCCAGAACGACCTAGTCTATGTACACCATCCGTCCTCCTCTCGCTACCGCGATGCGCTCCTGTTCCAGTATCTCAACTCTAGTTCCCCCCGAAGGGTGAACCATCATGATCTAGTCCGCCGTGGACATCTGACAAAGGGCGTTTGTCCGCCAAAGCACACACAGAAGACGCGAGGGTCAACTCCAAAGAATTATGTAAATAATAACATCGATAGATACAGATAATAGAATAGCCACTTAGGCTTATAGCTAGGGATAACATCCTAGGGTTACATATTCCATAACGAACATAAATGACAATAAAAACACTTAACATGTTCCAAATAGGATTAACAGATAACAATCACATTCGACAACTAAGTCAGTATGCATGTTGCATGAAATGATATGCAGGTTAACCCAGTCAACCAATATGCAATCCGGAACGGATGGACATCAACGGATCAGCCCTAGCACCAGCCACGGTGGGACCATTTCGGCCCGCGTGCCTCTTACTCCAACATCAGCGGTAGTCAGATCAGCCGTAACCCGTAGGTCTGCCATTTCGGTCTTCTACAAGAGACGTCTACAAACGCTCTTACACGGAAATCCGGGTCTTATGACCATTTTGGAATCCGACGAGGTCCAGAGTACGTCCTGTGTTAATACCCCATTAATGTTGCATGAATGCAGGATGATTAGTCAAACAACGTCTCCGAATCTCACTCGACACGTCGCCACGTGTTCTAGCTAAATTAAAGTCTCTAAAAGCTTACCCTAAGGTAAAGTCGATTCTGCGACAAAAGACACTTCTTTCCACAACACACATTCTCTCATGATGATCTCCAAATCATCCGACTCATCTCAATCCGAGGGTCACAACTGCTCAACGAGCACAGAGTATCACACTCTCGGAAACTAACGGTTTCCCGGACTTATCCCCAGGATAGCCCAACAACATAGCTGCTCCAACAGCACAACAACAAACGCTGCTCCAACAGCCCCACAACACCTACATACTCGAAGCCTCTCAACTTTCTCAATACTGGGATCTGACGACACTTCTCGTTTTCCAAAACTAAGATTTGACTTCCACGCCTTCATTTCGAGTTTATTATCATTAATTAAAGATTTAGAGGTTGTTTAATGTCTTATGAGTTTTCTTTACAAAATACTATCCTTTTAGTCTTATCGCAAATCCTATAAGTTCTCGGGATCTCCAAATCCCCAAATGACTCCAGAGAATGTCTCGATCCATACACATCATAACAAGGTCCGAATCTCATTCGTCCTATCAAACTTTCTTAAAACTCTCAAAATAAAATCGGCATGACCTGCCCGCTATTCTCACCATTCAGAATCTCAGATCTCATTGCATAAGTATAAATAACTCAGCACAACCAATCAACATGTCATATATCAATATATTAAGCAATAACCACATAGCACTTAGCATATAAGGCATGCACCACACATCCTAAATTACCCAATTAGCACTTAGCATGTAATTCACTCATCAAAATCATTCAGTAGATGCATCATCTACATTGTCAGCCGAAGCCTCAGAAAACATTTTCCAATCACACACAATCCAGTGCATAAACAGTAAACAATGTTGAAAGCATCGACCCTAAGTATTAACTAGAGATTCAGTGAGAAGCCCTCACCTGTAGGTTCTCCAGAGTTATCTCCTAAAGTTCCTTCACAATCAAAGCCTTGCTCCGCTGGAAATTCCTCAAAATCACCTTTAGAGCAAAACCACATAAATACTATCAGAATCTATCGGAAACTAAGCTATCAATACATCACTAAGGTTACACGAAGTTATCTATACTCTAAGGTACGATAATCTAGCGCGAAAGACAAGTTTTCGGAAAAGGAAATTTTCCTCCTCCTCCCCCTATAGGCTCGGCCACTTTAGGTAATTAGGAGACTCGATTTTTCTTCGATCAAACTTGGTTCCTATGCTATCATTAGCCGTAACTAAGGTTATTCTGAACTCGGAAAAATTATCGGATCAAAAACTGTCGCAGGGGTATTTTGGTCATGATTTTTAACTTAGAAATTTCAAAACTGAAATCCCAAAAACCAAATTTTGCAGGGACGTCACCAACGACGTTTATAACAACTAATCCTACTAGCACTAAGCTAAGGCGATAGTTTTTAGCCTAAAGGTTGAAGCTTTACCTCAAAAACTCCAAAAATGGGTATTTTAGGCTAAATTTGATTCCGACGGAATTCCGGCGACATAACGGAAAATCTAATCCGGCAGAAGTGATCTTGGGCACATAAAGAAGAGGTTTAGAATCAGAAATGAAAGATTCAGGATAGTTTTGCAAAAACCCATAAACTATCAGCTCAGAAAAGTCTACAGAAAAGCTATGGAAAAAGCGATCAGAGGTAAGGATTAGCGACTATACCTCGAAACCTTGAAGCAGCAACTAACGGATCAACGATCAAGCAAGTAATGAAGAAAATTCTTCTTCCTTTTTCCTTGGTGAAGCTCGCGGCCTTGAGGAGAGAAAATGGAGGAGTTTTGTGTTTTTTTCTCACTTGCTTGCTATATATAGAAGATGGAAATTCGCGGGAAAATGAAAGTTTCGCGAATCTGATTTTTCCGGCGTCATTCTCCGTGAATTAATAGATATGTTTTGGCAAAAGAATTCCAAAACTATAAAGAGGTCTCCTTGTATTTTTGGCAACTAATGCATAGTCGGTATAAAACTATTTTACCCGATAAGTTGCTTTTTGCATCGGATGTCGGAATAGAAAACTTCCTTCTGAAGAAAGATTGAAATCATCAAGAGAAATGGGTGTACGCGTGTAGAATCTTCATTTGAAGCTCTGAATAGAAAAAGTCTTCATTGTCGGTTGATTCTAGGGTTTTGAAATACCAGGGATTCGGTTTCGGATAACTTCCGATGATTGGAATCGGACGTTCGTAGATCCTAGAGTTTCGCCTCGAAACGATTTTGATATATGGAAAAAGAGAAGTTCTAACATTTCTCTGAAGATTTTTGGACTAAAATCCTACAGTGTTCCAAGGGTGGAACATAGTGTTATTTTCTAAGATTCTTGTCCTAGGTTTTTAAAGCGAATATTAGTCGTGCTATAACTTAAATCGACTTCGATACAATCCTCAGACTTTTCCTGAACTTTCTCCTTCACATATTTATTTCATTTGGTAAACTCTAGTTCAGGTTTCCCTTCACGATACATCAACCCTAATCGTGAATAGGATTCTATTTACTTGACACAAGCTTAAAAACTTGGGCCTTACAGATAAGTATAATTTTTTATTGTCTAAGCATAAGAAGTTGAAAAAGAACTTATCTGCTGTTTCTAAGACTCCTTCTGAACATGAGAAAATTATTTCTGATTTGAAAAATGATAATCATGCTTTGATCAATTCTAACTCTGTGCTTAAGAACCAGATTGCTAAGTTAGAAGAAATATTTGCTTGTGATGCATCTGATTGTAGAAATGAATCTAAGTATGAAAAGTCTTTTCAAAGATTCCTGGCTAAGAGCGTAGATAGAAGCTTAATGGCTTCAATGATCTATGGCGTAAGCAGAAATGGAATGCATGGCATTGGCTATTCTAAACCAATTAGAAATGAGCCCTCTGTGTCTAAAGCTAAATCTTTGTATGAATGCTTTGTTCCCTCTGGTACCATATTGCCTGATCCTTTACCTGCTAAAGTTGCTAAAACCCCTCTTAAAAAGGGATCTTTCTCCATGTCTAAATATCATGCAAAAATTCCTTTACACTATCATGTTGAGAAACCCAAGGTGATCAGAACCTCTGGGGTAACTAACAAGAAAGGACCCAAAAAGTGGGTACGTAAGGACAAGATTATCTATGTTGCAGATATCCTTGATAGCTCCACTGAAACACCAGTCATGGTATCTGGACAGTGGATGCTCGCGTCACATGACGGGAGAAAGGCGTATGTTCCAAGAGCTAAAACTTAAGCCTGGAGGCGAAGTTGGCTTTGGAGGAAATGAAAAGGGTAAAATTGTTGGTACTGGTACTATTTGTGTAGATAGTAGTCCATGCATTGATAATGTGTTATTGGTAGACGGCTTAACTCATAACTTATTGTCTATAAGTCAATTAGCTGACAAGGGTTATGATGTTATTTTCAATCAAAAGCCTTGCAGGGCTGTAAGTCAGATCGATGGCTCTGTTCTGTTTAACAGCAAGAGGAAGAACAACATTTATAAGATCAGATTATTTGAGTTGGAGGCTCAGAATGTGAAGTGCCTTCTTTCTGTTAATGAAGAGCAGTGGGTATGGCATAGACGGTTAGGGCGTGCCAGTATGAGAAAGATTTCTCAGCTGAGCAAGCTAAACCTTGTCAGGGGCTTACCCAATCTGAAGTTCGCTTCAGACGCTCTTTGTGAAGCATGTCAGAAAGGCAAATTCACTAAAGTCCCTTTCAAGGCAAAGAATGTTGTCTCAACCTCAAGGCCGTTGGAACTTCTGCATATTGACCTGTTTGGACCAGTGAAAACTGAGTCTATAGGTGGCAAGAGATATGGGATGGTCATCGTTGACGACTATAGCCGCTGGACATGGGTAAAGTTTCTAACCCACAAGGATGAGTCTCATGCTGTGTTCTCTACCTTCATTGCCCAAGTGCAAAACGAGAAGGCTTGTAGGATTGTGCGTGTCAGAAGTGACCATGGTGGAGAGTTTGAGAATGACAAGTTTGAGAGTCTGTTTGATTCCTATGGAATTGCACATGATTTCTCTTGTCCCAGAACTCCTCAACAAAATGGTGTTGTTGAGAGGAAGAACAGAACTCTTCAGGAGATGGCTAGAACCATGCTCCAAGAAACTGGCATGGCTAAGCACTTTTGGGCAGAGGTAGTAAATACAGCATGTTACATTCATAACAGAATCTCTGTGAGACCAATTCTGAATAAGACTCCCTATGAATTGTGGAAGAACATAAAACCCAACATTTCTTATTTTCATCCTTTTGGTTGTGTTTGTTATGTTCTTAATACTAAGGATAGATTGCATAAATTTGATGCTAAGTCTTCTAAATGTCTATTACTTGGTTACTCTGATAGATCTAAAGGTTTTAGATTTTACAATACTGATGCAAAGACTATTGAAGAGTCTATTCATGTAAGATTTGACGATAAGCTTGACTCTTACCAGTCAAAGCTAGTTGAGAAATTTGCAGATTTAAGTATAAATGTTTCTGACAAAGGCAAAGCTCCAGAGGAAGCTGAGCCAGAGGAAGATGAACCAGAAGAAGAAGCTGGTCCCTCTGATTCACAAACTCTGAAGAAGAGCAGAATCACTGCAGCTCACCCTAAGGAATTGATTCTGGGCAACAAAGATGAACCAGTCAGAACCAGATCAGCCTTCAGACCCTCTGAAGAGACTCTGCTCAGTCTGAAAGGATTGGTGTCCTTAATTGAACCTAAATCCATAGATGAAGCTCTTCAGGACAAGGATTGGATTCTGGCCATGGAAGAAGAATTGAATCAATTCTCCAAGAACGATGTTTGGAGCTTAGTGAAGAAGCCTGAGAATGTCCATGTAATTGGAACGAAATGGGTGTTCAGAAACAAATTGAATGAGAAAGGAGATGTAGTCAGAAACAAGGCAAGGCTAGTTGCTCAAGGCTACAGCCAGCAGGAAGGAATAGACTACACAGAAACATTTGCTCCAGTAGCAAGACTAGAAGCAATCAGACTGTTCATCTCCTTCTGAGTGAATCACAACATAGTTCTTCATCAGATGGATGTGAAAAGTGCTTTCCTAAATGGTTATATTTCAGAGGAAGTCTATGTTCATCAACCCCCAGGTTTTGAAGATGAGAAGAAACCAGACCATGTGTTCAAATTGAAGAAATCACTCTATGGTCTGAAGCAAACTCCCAGAGCATGGTATGAGAGACTCAGCTCATTCCTTCTGGAGAATGAGTTTGTAAGGGGTAAAGTAGATACAACTCTCTTTTGCAAAACTTATAGAGATGATATCTTAATTCTGCAAATCTATGTTGATGATATAATATTTGGCTCTGCTAATCAATCTCTATGCAAAGAATTTTCTGAGATGATGCAGGCTGAATTTGAGATGAGTATGATGGGAGAACTAAAGTACTTTCTGGGAATACAAGTTGATCAAACACCAGAAGGAACATATATCCATCAGAGCAAACACACTAAAGAACTTCTGAAAAAGTTCAACATGCTGGAATCTACAGTGGCCAAGACTCCAATGCATCCTACATGCATTCTGGAGAAAGAAGATGCAAGTGGTAAAGTTTGTCAGAAGCTTTATCGTGGTATGATAGGATCTCATCTATATTTAACTGCATCTAGGTCAGATATATTATTTAGTGTTCACTTATGTGCTCGTTTCCAATTAGATCCAAGGGAAACCCACTTAACTGCTGTTAAGAGGATCCTAAGGTATCTGAAAGGCACCACTAACCTTGGCTTGATTATAAGAAAACATCAGAGTATAAGCTTTCAAGTTATTGTGATGCTGATTATGCTGGAGATAGAACAAAGAGAAAAAGTACTTCTGGAAATTGTCAATTTCTGGGAAGTAATCTAGTCTCATGGGCAAGCAAGAGGCAATCAACCATTGCACTATCCACTGTAGAGGCAGAATATATCTCAGCAGCAATATGCAGCACTCAGATGCTCTGGATGAAACATCAGCTGGAGGATTATCAGATCCTTGAGAGCAATATCCCAATCTATTGTGATAACACTGCTGCAATATCATTGAGTAAGAATCCTATCTTACATTCAAGAGCAAAGCACATTGAGGTAAAGTATCACTTTATTAGAGATTATGTACAGAAGGGCGTACTTCTTCTGAAGTTTGTTGATACTGACCATCAATGGGCAGATATCTTTACAAAGCCCTTAGCAGAGGATAGATTTAATTTTATTCTGAAAAATCTGAATATGGACTTTTGTCCAGAGTGAAGATGGATCAGAACCTCTGACTATGATACTTCTTGATCAGAAGATGTCTAGTCCAGAAGGTAACTCCGTCAGAGTGTACGTACCCATTGGTACTGACTCTGAAGCTGAGACAGTAACACGTGTGTCAGTATCTCTGATGCATAGTTCCTTGTGCCCGTGTGACAGTCTGTCATAACGTGTGTAGATGTGCTTCTCTCCTGTGTGTGATATGTGTATTTACTGTTATTATGATGTCTTTAATTTTTAACCGTTGATTTTAATTTGCTTTTTGAATCAACAACAATTATTTGTCAAAACCCACTATACACACACGATCTCCTACACTCTCGGTTTTACTCTCTCTCTCTCTTAAGTTTTTCAAAATCTCTCACCCACGATCTCTCTCTCGCTCTCTATTCATCATCTTCTTCTTCTACCCAAAAACCTTCAACCGCTCAAGATGGTGAGACAAACCAGAAACGAAGCTGCCGAAGCAACCAGGTTCCCTCACATGGTAGTGGGTCAAGCTACAGGCCAACTGGGTCCTGAAGCTCCTGATCAAGGTCAAGGTCAAGGGAAGATAGTTCCGATTGCAGAACGGGGCTGTACCGTTCAATGTGTGTTCTCTCCTGAAGAACTTCAAGTACTGGCAGAATGGAGATTCGACCTCGACAATCTTGCTGCAAATGGGTATGATCTTCGTCCTGAAGTCCATGTTCAAGGCTGGGAAAATTACTTCAATAGGCTTCGAGGACCGGTGTATGACAAATTGGTCAAGGAATTCTGGAAACACGCTGACTGCGATGACACTCAGGTGGTCTCCCACACTGCTGGTAGGAGGATCATAATTACTGAGAAGTCATTCGTGAATTTGCTGGGTGCAGACACTGCACATGGGTATCGATTCCAACTCACTGAATCGAAGCTGAAACCCAAAACGAAGGATGAAACCAACAAGGCCCTGTACACCACATACAAACCGGGCAAGACTGATTACAAGGTGGTGGATCTTCATCCCAAGCTCAGAATCTGGCACAAGATTCTGCTGCACTAAAACTAGAGGCCAAAGGGCAGTTCCCCAGATTACATCAACTTCAGCCAGAAGGCGATGTTGTTTTTCATCCAAGACAAGCAGAAGATTTGCCTTCCATACTTCCTGTTCTCCTACTTGAAGGAATGTATCAAGAAGTCCAGAACTACAGCCACCATCAAGTCAGCAATCAAATATATCCCTTTTGGGAGATTGCTTTCAGATCTGTTCATTGAGAGCAACCTTGTTCAAGATCTGGTCAATGCTGGATGCGTAGAGGATCTGACCACTATTGTCAGTGATGTCTTCACTGCCAATTCTCTGAAGAAGATGGGTCTGATCCAGAAGAAAATTTCCGCAGCTCATGAAGATACATGTGCTGAAATCAGACAGAGAAGGGTGCCTCTGAACGACTACCCTCTGTGGACGCAGGCAGATAACCCTGAAGCTATTAGGTGCTATGTTGAAGACCTAAGGGCTCAAGGCTTTGAAATTGATCTAGATGATTTATTCAGAAGACTGCCGCCAGCTCCAGAGTTTGACTCTCCTCCCAAGAGGAAAGTTCAGAGGAAGATGGTCCTAGAAGAATCCTCTGAGGAAGCTGATGTCCCTCTGACAAAGAGGAAGAAGACTGACCAGCCAAAGAGGAAACATGATGAAACCACCAAGCCAGATGGTGGTGGTGATGGTGATAATGATGGTGGTCCTCCTCCACCAAAGAAGAAGAAGCAAGTCAGACTCGTGGTGAAGCCTACCAGGGTGGAACCAGCTGCTCAAGTGGTCAGAAGGATTGAAACTCCTTCCAGAGTGACTCGGTCATCAGTGCGATCATCAAGTAAGTCTGTTGTTGATTCTGATGATGATTTAAATACATTTGATGCACTCCCCATCTCTGCTATGCTCAAACGATCCTTAAACCCACTCACTCCTATTCCTGAGTCCCAACCATCTGCACAAGCCACTTCTCCACCCCACTCACCAAGGTCTTCCTTTTTCCAACCTTCTCCCAATGAAGCACCTCTTTGGAATATGCTTCAGAACTAACCTACCGGACCTTCTAATCCAACCTCTCCTATCACCATTCCATACAATCCAGAATCTGAACCCATTATTCTTGAACCTGAACTCACAATTCCTGTCCAACCAGAACCTGAACCCAGAACCACTGATACAGATTCTTTAACTGCCTATACTCCTGTATCATTCCCCATCAATGTTGCTGATTCCTCACCTTCCAACAACTCTGAATCCATTCGTAAATTTATGGAAGTTAGGAAAGAAAAAGTGTCTGCTATTCCTGAGTATTACCTCACATGTCCAAGCCCTAGGAGATATCCTGGACCTAGACCTGAACGTCTAGTTGACCCAGATGAACCTATCCTGGCTGACCCTTTACATGAGGCAGATCCTTTAGCTCAACAAGCTCAACCTGACCCTATCCATCAAGAGCCAATTCAACCAGAGCCAGACCACTCTGTGTCTAACCACTCCTCGGTTAGATCACCACATCCTCTGGTTGAAACCTCTGAACCTCACCTTGGAACCTCTGAACCAAATGCTCACATGTTCAACATTGGTTCTCCTCAAGGTGTCTCTGAGGCAAACAGCAGCAACCACCCAACCTCTCCTGAAACCAACCTATCCATTATTCCCTACACTCACCTAAGACCAACCTCTCTCTCTGAGTGCATCAGTGTTTTTAATCATGAAGCGTCACTGATGATTCGCAACGTCAAAGGTCATACTGATCTGAGTGAGGATCCTGACTCTGTTGCTGAGGAATGGAATAATTTGAGTACTTGGTTAGTTGCTCAGGTTCCTGCTATGATGAGTCATCTTATTGCTGAAAGGGATCAGAGGATAGTAGCTGCCAAGCAGAGGTTTGCAAGAAGAGTAGCTCTTCATGAACAACAACAAAGACACAAGCTCCTTGAAGTTATTGAAGAGACCAGAAGAAAGCAAGAGCAAGCATAAGAAGCTGCACGTCAAGCAGCAGCTCAAGCTGAACAAGAAAGATTAGAGGCAGAAAGACTTGAAGCTGAAGCTGAAGCCCTTAGATGCCAAGCACTTGCACCAGTAGTGTTTACTCCTGCTGCTTCTGCTTCCATTCCAGCTCCTCAAGCTGCTCAGAATGTTCCTTCCAGCTCTACTCAGTCAAGCTCGTCCAGACTCGACATCATGGAACAGCGTCTTGACACTCATGAGTCTATGCTAATTGAAATGAAGCACATGATGATGGAACTTCTGCGTCGATCTGATAAACCCTAATTTTAGGATCTCTTCGCTTTCCTTTTTTTTAACTTTGTTCTATTTGGTTAACTTCTGTTTCTTTTTTCTTTAGTTATTCAGCTTTGTTCGTTTGTGATTATCTATGCATATATATATATATATATTTGTCACATTGTGTTTGCAAAAATTTCATAATCATTATGTTTACATCATACATTTTTTTTTTCCCTAAAGTCTAGAATGGAGGATCCTTCCTCATTCTTCTGCACTCTTGGCGCTGCTCTGACCTCTCCCTCTCCAGACGATCTAGTGAATACTGGATGTTGTTGAGATTGACGATCAACTCACTCCTCTCCAGAACCTCTTCTGTTGTCTTGAGTTTTCTTTCTATCATGTCCTTCTCTTCCAGTAGCCTCAGCTCAAGCTGGCTGAGTTCTTGAACTTCTTCCACGAAGGCAAGAAATTCCTTCAAGTCGTTCTTTAGCTCTGGACGAAGGTCCTCCTCAAGCAGTGTCCTCGTCAGCTCTGATATGGTCGTTGTACCCTCTGGATGCCTTATGTTTAGGAACAAGTCCTCCTCAAAGGCCTTCCTTCTGAGCTCTTCAAGTGCTTCCATGTATGATGCCATTTTTTTTTTAATTGTTCGAGTTGTGAAGCTTACCCTCTTTCTCCATCGCTTTATATAAGCTTCATTTTCTCTCTGAAAGTTAATGCTCCTACAGTTTCTCGAGGTTAAGTTCTTGGTAACTGACCCTTTCCTTTACTTCCTTGGCCGGTGGTAAACGTTCTTCTTGTGCATTAACTCTTCGCTTTTTTTCGCCTAACTCTGGTTCATGCATCGTTTTATTTTATTTTTATTTTTTTATTTTTTTATTCAAACTTAGACCTTCTCTAAGGGGAGTACCTTGTACTTCAAGGTAAGTTTTTCACACCCCATGCTTTTTGCTTATGACAAAAAGGGGGAGTACACCCAGTTTTTGATGTGTAAGCTGTGTTAGTGTGATTTATTTTCTTTTGGAGAATTTAAGAGTTCCACCTTTATGACCATAGATGTGTCATTGGTCAAATACAAGGAATACATTTCACTTCTTCTGAAGTGATTTTAAGTTTGACTCTGATACCCAAGACTCTGATACCTTGTCCGTTGACTCTGATTACTTATGCGCTCTGATTATTCTATTTCATCTATGTCATAAGTTTCTCTCTCTGAACTCCTATTTTATTTAGCTCAGAATCTAGACTTTTCTAACGTTTTCATCAAGTATTAGATTCAGGGAGAGCTAAGCTCAGGTCAAGTCACTATCCAAAGTACAAAAGCAAAGTGTACTATCCTGACGACCTACCTAACATCCTCAGCCACAGCAGAAGCTGGAATTTCTAGAACTACCCTCCAACGGTAGCATTTCCATGCAACGTTCAACCCTAATCCTTGGAGTATAAATAGAGGCTGAAGATTGAAAGAAGCGGCTAGAAGCATTCACACACGCGCAAGAAATATTAAAATCCTTCTAAGCTTTCTTTCATCCTGAATTTCATTGTGTTTACTATAAGCTTTTTAGAAGCACTTTCTTTGTAAACAAGAACTTCATATACACTTGTATAGTTTTCCTTTAGGAGATCAAGGTTGATCGGATCCTAGAGAAGACTAAGAGAGTGAATCTTAGTGTGAGCTAAGTCAATGTATTGTTAGTCACTTGTAGGTTTCAAGTGCAGTTGTAACACATACCTGATTTGTGGATTGCCTTCATTCTAAGAAGGAAGAAATCACCTTAACGGGTGGACTGGAGTAGCTTGAGTGATTTATTAAGTGAACCAGGATAAAATCCTTGTGTGCTTTTCTATCTCTCATCTTTAGCACTTAGTTCTCGAAAAGAATTGTTAAAATCTTTAAGGTGGAAGTTTGATCTTGAAAACGTTATTCAAACCCCCCCCCTTTCTACCGTTTTTCATACCTTCACGGTGTCCCTAAGGCCCAATTAATTTTTTGAATTCTGTTGAGCCGCCAAATCTCTGTAACTTCCACCCTAATTATTTTAATTTTTTGAATCCTGTTGTGTCGCCTCCTAATGTCATTATTTATTGTCAATGCAGGCAAAGATTTCTGCATCAGTAATCAAGGACATTTCCACGGAAATACATCTTCTTGGTTCACTCTCTAGGTAAAGTTCTACTTCTTTGTGTATGTACCCTGTCTGGATTTTTTTTTCTAATGGTGCCTTGTCTGTGAAATCCTCCCTGCTGAAAATTTAAAATCGGTTGTAGCAGTCCCAGTTCATAAGATTTTGTTGTACTCACTGTTGAGTGTAGAGAAGTTTTGTTGAGATAATTTTTACTCATACACTTGAGTCAAATGTGATTGTAAAATTAATTGCTATGACTTGTCTGATATGATTCTTTGTTTTCACATTTTAGTTGGAAATCATGTTTCTACTAGGGATCTTTACCTGACATATATACATTGTTAATCGCATTATTATATTATTTTTGGATAATGTAAGTAACCTCTATTTCCTAGATCATTCAAGTGGGTACTGAAGAAAAATAATTTTTTGCTGACTGCTTACCATTATCTATTTGTGACTACAAGATTATTTATGCTCGTGCCTACACTTATGAGCATCAGTACAACCTCCTACTTGGTTTGGCTGACAAAATTTATGAAGAACCATTCAGACTTTTGGTATGATGTTACTGACATTGAACACAATTATCTTCAATTTCAATATTATGGGATATGGAGAGTTAACAGGATTGACTTATGGCAGATTGTAGATTCAATGATTGCTTTGTGAAGGGTAAACTTTTCAGGAAGAGGAGAGCTTACTGAGCGCCAGGTATATGAATTGGTAATTTAAATTCCTTTACAACATCCTTTTCCCTTCTCTATGCCAATTTTTGCTGATATGAAAAATAACCATTGCAGCAAAAACTGGCACAAATGCTTTCTCGATTGATAAAGATGGCTGAGGAAGTCAATGTTGCAGTTTACATGACAAATCCATAGTATATACATTCAGGAAAATATCTTAGCCCAGTCATCACCTGCATGGCACCTCCTGATTGGTTAATTTCTTAAAAAATCCTACATATGTTCAAACTGTTCTCTTTAGATGTTTTCTTTATTTAACCACATGTAGAACTCTGTGCAGAAACGCCGTGAGGAAATGGAAAGACTTGAAAAGGAGAGACAATCAAACCTTAAGAGCTACAAGGACTTGATGGTCGCAGAAAAATATGACATCCAACAAAGACGTTGCATCAGGAAGCAAATAATTGCAGGAACTGGAGGAGGATTTCCTGTAAGCATTGATCATTGGATTACAGGCGGATGACTGAGGTCAGCTTGCGCCGAGACGGATAAAAGGAATAGATGACTGAGGTCAGCTTGCTGCCAGGCGGATTTATGATGATGAAACTGATGCATTGTCTTAGTTAACGATGAGGGAGTGTCTGCACAACTGTGACTGAGGGATGAAGGAGAAGGGAAGAAAACCTAGGGGGTATAATATTGTTTTTTGTACCTGATGATAGAAGTACACCTTGCTTGAGACCATGAGTGTTACATTTAAGTTCTCACTGTTGAGTGATGAGTCAAAAACTCAAGTTTCTTGTGATTATCACAAAAATCTTGCAATGTACATGTAAGACCTTAGTTTTTAGGATAGGTTAAATAATTATTTTCTTATTTACGCTTAGTTTTCCGATGTAACCTAGATGGAACTTGGACAAGTGTTTACCGATTTGGACAACTTTATGAAGAAGAAAGTTCAGGAATTGACTAAGGATGATGCCATGGACAGTTTAAGTTATAGTTCAAGCCATTTCAACACCCGGCTTATGTCGAAAGTGTCCCAAAAGGGCTATTTCTGCTCTTAAAGCACTGTTTACGCGAAATTCAAAATCTTTAGAAAAATAAGAATCTCTCTTTATTATTCCCATGACCAGTGTTTCGCTACGGAACTCTGGACTGTTCACACGTTAGGTTTGGCTTCCCGGAAGTCTGTCAAAGCTAGGCTTTAATCTCTCGGGGACTTTAGTTGAGACCCTTAATGAAAAGTTTTTCTATTCGAAGGTTTTAACAAAGTTTCCATCTGCGCTATCACAATTCTTTCAGCAATTGCGACATTTCTTCAGAAGGAAGTTTCTTCATCCGACGTCAACTGCAAAAAGTAGTTTTCCGGCGTATTTTGGCAAATACTGCGTTTATATCGTTTTCTTCAATTATGAGAACTTCATTTTAAGTTCTGGCATTCTGTCACCAGATATTCACTTCTTATCGTTAGACGGAGGTACCGGAATGATCGGTTTCAAAAAACCTCGAAGTATACTTTTCGAGCATCTGCTATATAAAGGCGGGAAATTAGAGGAAATGAGAAATATCTCATTTCGCACCATTAGAGAGAGAGGACCGCGAGTTATAGAGAGAGACGGAGAGGATTTCTTCGCGAGTTCTTGTCCGATCGTCCCGATTTCAGTTTCTGTGGATCGCTAGTGAGGTATTCTTGTTATTTGTAAGACCTGGATTTTCAGAACAAGCTAATTTCCGACTCACGCGTAGAATCAGTGTAAGCGTGGCAGGAGTTTGATATTTGAGAAAGATTAATGAAGAAGAAAGTTCAGGAATTGCTTGAGGAATGTTGCGTAGTCGCTGTAGGAATTAGTGCGAGTCGTCTGCACACTTGCCTTATGGCGAGCGTGTCCAGAATAGGTTAATTCGCCTTTAGAGTAACGTTTTAAGTGAGATTTCGAACTCTCGGAAAATTTAAAGACTCCCTTTATTTTTCCATCGACCAACGTTTCATTTCGGAACTCTGGACTGTACGAACGATAGGTTTCACTTTTCGGATGTCCGCCGACGCTAATTTCTTTGCTTCGAAACCCTAGATTCGAGCGATGGATGAAGACTTTTTCTATTCGGGACTTCTAACGAATTTTCCGTCCGCTCAGCCAGATTTGTTTCGACATTTCCAATCTTTCTTCAGTAGGAAGTTTTGTCGTTTGAGCATCACAGCAAAAAGTAGTTTTTCGGGACAGATTAACTTACACCGCTTTTGGGATTTCGGATATCGTTTTTCCCAAATCATAGATATTTGTTTTGCGTTCTGGAATTCTGACGCCAGAATCTCTCTTAGAATTCTTCGGTGAACGTGCTGCAAAAACCGGAATCGCGAAATTTTCATTTTCCCGCGATTTCACCCGCCTATAAATAGGCGAAAAAGCAAAATATCTCACCAAAACCCACCATTAGAGCCGCGAGTCTGAGGAGCTTGGGGGAGAAGAAGATTTTCGCGAAAACTTGACCAATCTTCGTGCAGTTCGTCCCTACTTCTAGGTATTGAGGTAACTAGCATGAATCCTACCTCTGATTACTGTTTCTGCTGAGTTTCTGAAGTCGTTTCTGTGCTCACAGTTTTGAGCTTTTTCTAAAATTGTCCGATTTCTTTGATTTCTTGGTTGGGGTTTGTTCCCTAGGTTCCCAAGAGCCTAAAACCTCTGTCAGTAATCGCCGATTGTGATTCAGTTGTCCAGGATCTGAAAAACTGATTCAAAACCCTTTTTGTCTCACATTTCAAAACTTTATTGTTGAAAAGCTGTAATCTGACTTCGTGCCTTTAGGATTTGTTGTCACGGATGTCATGAGGATCATTGCTATCAAATTTGTTTTCAGAACTGATAACTTTGAAGTTTTGAGCCTTTATTTTGGACCAAAATGCCCCTGGATAGTCGTATTTCGACCCGATTGTCCGAAAATTGTTCCGACAGTTTCTTTGTCTTAGTTTTAACCTAAAACTACCTTGTAAACAGATTTGATCGAAGAAAAAGAGCCGAAGCCCTTTTTCCTTTAAGGTCGTGGGTTATTCCTTTAGGGGGGAAGTTTTTCAATTTCGAAAACTTGTCTTTTCGTACCCGGATGTCGTATTCTGAAGCTTTAATGCTTTGTCTATCATTTATGTATTGTATTGCGATCGAACTAATCGATTTTGTTTGGTTTCTGCTTTGTTTTCTCCGAGGTTCAGTTGAAGAAACTTTGGAATACTCAGAGCAATTGTTTGAGGAAAACTTTGTTTGCGAAGCTGGAACAGCTCGAGGTTAGGGCAACTTACTATATTAGCTATGATTGCATGATAGGCGTCGATAAATTCGACTTATGCTTTATCTGATATTGTTTATGATGATGAGTTAATGTTATGATGCTTTTCCATAACCTGTGATGTTGTGCTTTTGTTGGATTGAGCGTTTTGACGCGACTTCGGAGTGGAGATTCATTGATCTGGCGATCTTTGATATTTCGGGTTGGATGAAGAACCCTAGGCAAGTTCAGATGTGGGGTCTGAGACTTAGCCATTTGTTGGTATTCGTTGGTTTACTTAGACTTTCCCCGGGAAATGTATTTTGGGTGGTTGATCTTTGAAAACTTAGAACGATAGAGATTTGAAAACTAGAGACTTTTGGAGACTTAGACTTTTAGAAATAAACTCATAACTTTACTAATTCAATTCGAAACATTTTTACTAAACGAATAATCATAGGAGAACTAAAGGGAAAATAATTGCGAAAGACGGGGAAAAGTCGACTTTGTTGTGGGTTTGGAGAGTTTTGGAATTGGGAAAGCCACTAAGGTGAGCTATGGTGATGATTGAAAGTCACCGAGTACTCTAGTACTCTTGGGAGTGTTGTTCAAGCCGTGTTGTATTGACCGACACTTAGTGCTCTTGTTGTTTGGGCTGTGTTGTATTGACCGAAACTAGACCCTTGTGTACTTTTGTGGGTGGAGTTGTGTTGTATTGACCGACACTTACTCCAAGTTGTGTTGTATTGACCGACACTAACTCATGGGTTTGTTTTGAGTTTGGGTTGTGAGCTAAACACTTTCGTGGTAAGGACGATTCGTTGTTTGGCTAACCATATTGCATCAATCGGGTGAATAACGGGAATGGTTCACCTGTGCATCTCATGGTGAATAACGGGAATGGTTCACCTTGCATAAATGATGAATAACGGGAATGGTTCATCATATGGTGAATAACGGGAATGGTTCACCAAGGATGAATAACGGGAATGGTTCATCCAGGATGAATAACGGGAATGGTTCATCCATAGTGAAGAACGGGAATGCTTCACTTGTGGCGAACGGGAACGCGTCACAAATCCGGATCATATTGTGCATTTCACGCATACATTCATTCTGACTTGAATTGTGTGCTGTTTGTTTATTGAAGCAATGTTAGAGCCATAACATGCTAGGATTGTTTATATATGTATATATCAACATATATCTATACCCCATATCACCTGTTGAGTGTATATCTACGTATTTCTGTGAGTTGACCCTAGCGCCTTGGCTTTGGTTGCATGTCTGTGTTTGGGCGGTCGGCTGCTGCCAGATGTCGATGGCCGACTGGTTTTCGATGGTCTCTCCCTCGGGGGGGATCAGGTATGAGCTCGTCGATCGTGCTGCCCCCACCGCTTGGGTGATTGATGTCCCTGGTCACCGAGCGACATACAGGGGAAGGGTCATGGAGGACCGGACGGATGAGCGAGGACGCCTGACGAGAGGAGTGCTACGGCGTATGGAGCTGAGCTTTGACTTGCCGCCCTCAGTTCACTGTGGACCAGGCACTGGTCATGGACCACTTGCACCACCTTCGACTTCACCTTCTGTTGAGGAGGACCCGGCGGAGATCGCGCTTGCTGTTGCTGCTACACCTATTGCGCCACCTCCTGCTACTGCCATTGCCCCTACCGACGTGGCGTCGTCCTCTAGGCTCGTACAGCCGAGGAGGGAGTCTGTTGTCCCATCTGCCTCACGTCTCTTATCTTTCTCTTCACCGCACGGCTACCGTGTGGACCCCTTGATGAGGGTGGTGGAGGAGGATGTTCTTACAGGAGAGGTGGATGTGGAGACCGACTCGACTAGGGCGGTGCGCAGGACAGTTAGGAGGGAGGTCATGGATTTGGACACCGAGATGATTACGGTGGATTCCGACTCTAACTCCGAGAGCAGTGGGGAGAGCTACTCGCCGAGCAGCGATGAGGAGGAGGAGGATTGGTGAGCTGAGCTGGGAGGGTAGGTTAGTACTAGCGACATTTTTTGTGTAGAGCTCTGATCGTCAGTTTCTTTTTGGGACAGGGTAGGTTCCGATGTGTGGCTTTTTGTGTGGTTGTTTTGAGGAGGATCACAGAGAGTCTGTCGGAGTATATGGGTCTTTTGTTCAGGCCATTTTTGGGTGCCGACTTTCTCTGGATAACTGTATATTTTGATACTCTTACCTACGGTTCTGGTTTGTATATGTTTACCTGCGGGCATACTACTTTGGAGTCACTGCGGGTGCGCGTGACGGGAGGGTGCAGCTGAGGCTGTACTTGTGTATATATTTGTGTATCGGTTAGTTTAGTTGTTGGGTGTTGTCTTATTTCCTTATCGCTTTGATTTAAAGGAAAGAAAACGAAAAAAAATTACCTGTTTTCCGCGTAAAGTTTATTTTTGGTTACTAAAGTGACACCTGGAAATCGGGGTGTTACATTGTGGTATCAGAGCTTAGTCGAGTCTTTTGGGAGTCTTTGGGGAATAGGTCTTCTGTGCTAGGTTGTGTGACTCTGCAAAGAGTGAAAAGTGATTGTCTGCAGAACGATCTTTCGTTCTAATTGATTGTATTATTATTACTTAATTATATGGAGTAGCTTTTGTGCTATTCTACGATTAGGACTAACCGTTTTCTTGGGGCTAACAGACAATGGTGAACACGAACCAGCTAGCGGAGATGATGGCCACTATGGCCCAGGCAATGACTAACCAAGCGAATGACAATGCCCTGAGACGTGCTGCGGAGGAAGCGCGTGATCAACACCAGCGGCAGAGGGAGGCGACTCTGGATCAGAACAAAGGGTTAAATGACTTCAGGAGACAGGATCCACCTAAGTTTTCGGGAGGTACTGACCCGGACAAAGCGGATCTTTGGATAGAAGAAATTGAGAAGATCTTTGGAGTGTTACAGACTGCTGAGGGAGCCAAAGTGGGGCTGGCAACCTATCTGTTGTTGGGAGATGCTGAGTACTGGTGGAGAGGCGCCAGAGGGATGATGGAAGCTAATCATGTTGAGGTGAACTGGAATTCTTTTCGAACTGCTTTTCTCGAGAAGTATTTTCCTGACAGTGCTCGTGACGAGCGTGAATCATAGTTTCTGACCCTTAAGCAAGGAAGCATGACCATTCCGGAATATGCTGCCAAGTTGGAGTCTCTGGCAAAACACTTTCGGTTTTTCCGTGATCAAGTTGATGAACCCTACATGTGCAAGAGATTTGTGAGGGGATTGAGGCCTGATATTGAAGACTCAGTGAGACCGTTGGGGATCACGAGATTCCAGGCATTGGTTGAGAAGGCAACTGAGGTGGAATTGATGAAGAATCGGAGATACTACAGGGCTGGAACAGGGGGACCGGTGAGGTCGACACCACAGAGTTTTCAGGGAAAAGGGAGGTTTCAGGCGAGGAAGCCATATCAACATCCTGCGGGGAGAGGGTTTACCCCGGGATCTTACAAGCCGATAGTTGCTGCTGCTACTTCTGGAGGGTCGGGAAGCCCTACCCAAAACCGTGAGGTGACTTGTTTCCGGTGTGGAGGAACTGGACACTATGCCAACAATTGCACGTGGCCACCAAGATTCTACAACTGTAACAAATCTGGGCATCTGGCTACGGATTGCAGGGCACCAAAGGTTGAGCCGTCTGTGAATGCTGTTAGTGGGAAGCGCCCAGTGGCGAAGGGAAGAGTGTATACAATGGACGGCGAAGAGGCTAAAGGAGCTGATGGGTTGATCAGAGGAGAATGTGAAATTGACGGTAATCTTCTAACTGTACTCTTTGATTCTGGTGCAACTCATTCTTTTGTCTCTAAGGATTGCTTATCAAGACTGCATCTGCCTATTACTACTTTGAGTTTTGATCTTATGGTAACTACACCTGCTAGGACTCTATTGCTAATGCCGCATGCATGCACTGTTCAGTAGTATATAAAGATAGAACTTTTCATGCCAATCTAGTATGTCTACCCCTTAAGAACCTAGATGTAATCCTAGGGATGGATTGGTTATCCCACTACCATTGTCTTTTGGACTGTAGTCGAAAGAAAGTGGTGTTCCCAGACTCGGATCTTTTCGAGTATCTTTCTATTAACCACATTAGTGCATCGTTGAGCGAGGGCACTCAGAGGTACTTTTCATTGCTAAGTCTGGAGGGGAAGAAGGAATCGGATAATCATGGTATTCCGGTGGTTCGAGATTTTGCGGATGTTTTTCCTGGAGATGTACCTGGACTACCGCCTGTACGCGATGTAGAGTTTGTGATCGACATTGTACCTGGAACAGGACCGATTTCGATTGCACCTTACCGTATGGCACCTGCGGAGTTAGTGGAGTTGAAGTCTCAGTTGGAGGATCTTTCGGCAAAAGGATTCATTCGACCAAGTGTTTCACCGTGGGGAGCGCCAGTGCTTTTAGTTAAGAAGTAAGACGGAAGGTCGAGATTGTGTGTGGATTATCGACAGCTGAACAAGGCGACGATCAAGAACAGATACCCGTTGCCGAGGATAGATGATTTGATGGATCAGTTACGAGGGGCTGTCGTATTTTCGAAGATAGATTTGAAGTCAGGCTATCATCAGATCAGGGTGAAGACTGAGGGTATACCAAAGACTGCATTCAGAACACGCTACGGACACTATGAGTACCTAGTGATGCCGTTTGGAGTGACAAATGCACCTGCTGTTTTCATGGATTACATGAACCGCATCTTTCATGAATTCTTAGATCGGTTTGTGGTGGTGTTTATTGATGATATACTGATATATTCGAAGAACGCGACGGAACATGAAGGACATTTGCGCCAAGTTTTACAAGTGTTGAGAGAGAAGAAGCTGTATGCGAAGCCTTCCAAGTGTGAATTCTGGCTGGGGGAAGTTAATTTCTTAGGCCATGTTATCTCAAAGGAAGGCATAGCTGTGGATCCGGCGAAGGCTTGGGAGCAGCCGAAGACAGTGACAGAAATCAGAAGTTTTGTGGGTTTAGCTGGATATTATAGACGCTTCATTGAGGGATTTGCCAAGATCGTTGGACCTTTGACTCAATTGACGAGGAAGGATCAACCTTTTGCATGGACGGAGGCTTGTGAAACAAGTTTCCAGACTCTGAAGGAACGTTTAACGACGTCACCTGTGCTTATTTTGCCACAACCGGAAGAACCTTATGAGGTTTATTGTGATGCTTCGTATCAAGGCTTGGGATGTGTGCTGATGCAACATCGAAAAGTGGTGGCTTATGCTTCGAGACAGTTGAAGACTCATGAGAAGAACTATCCGACTCACGATCTGGAGTTAGCTGCCATTGTGTTTTCGCTGAAAATCTGGAGACATTATCTCTATGGTTGTACTTTCACGATATTTAGCAATCACAAGAGCCTTAAATACCTGTTTGATCAGAAGGAGCTGAACATGAGACAACGAAGATGGATGGAGTTTATCAAAGACTATGAGTTTACGCTGCAATATCACCCTGGGAAGGCGAATGTAGTTGCTGATGCTTTGAGTAGAAAGATGCATGTCTCGTCAATGATGGTTAAAGAGCTGGAGTTACTAGAACAATTTCGAGATATGAGTTTAGGCGTGACACCGTCTGAGGGAAAGTTGAAGTTTGGAATGATCAGAATTTCCAGTGGACTGATGGAAGAGATTAGAGAGCAACAACTGCAAGATGAGTTTCTGCTGGAGAAGAGGAACTTAGTGATTCAAGGGAAAGACCCGGAATTCAAGATCGGAACTGATAATATCTTAAGATGCAAGGACAGAGTGTGTGTACCAAATAATCCAGAATTGAGAAGGCTAATCATGGACGAAGGACACAAGAGCAAATGGAGTATTCATCTGGGGATGACAAAGATGTATCAAGATTTGAAACTGAATTTCTGGTGGCCAGGAATGAAGAAACAAGTGGCTGAGTATGTCGCTGCATGTTTAACTTGTCAGAAGGCGAAGGTAGAGCATCAAAGACCTGCTGGTATGCTACAGAGTTTAGACGTGCCAGAGTGGAAATGGGATAGCATATCCATGGATTTTGTGGTGGCTTTGCCAAGAACACAGAAGAGACACGATTCGATTTGGGTGATTGTGGATCGTTTGACTAAGTCAGCGCATTTTCTGCCAGTGAGAACTACCTACAATGTGGAGAAGTTGGCTGAGATTTATGTGGCGGAGATTGTGAGACTACACGGAGTTCCGACAAGCATTGTGTCTGATCGGGATCCGAAGTTTACTTCGCACTTTTGGGGAGCTCTTCATGATGCGTTAGGAACCAAGCTGAGATTGAGTTCGGCGTATCATCCACAAACTGATGGGCAGACAGAGAGAACTATTCAGTCGCTTGAGGATCTACTACGGGCTTGTGTGTTAGATAACAGAGGAAGCTGGGATGATCTTCTGCCACTGGTTGAATTCACCTACAACAATAGTTTTCATGCGAGCATTGGGATGGCACCGTATGAAGCTTTGTATGGTCGAAAGAGTAGGACACCGTTGTGTTGGTATCAAGATGGGGAGAGTTTGTTGATTGGGCCAGAAATGCTGCAACAGACGACTGAGAAGGTTAAGCAGATCAGAGAAAATATGAGAGCATCACAGAGCAGACAAAAGAGTTATGCTGATCAAAGACGTAGGACCCTAGAGTTTGAGGAAGGTGACCATGTGTTTCTACGAGTTACTCAGACTACGGGGGTTGGACGAGCTATTAAGTCAAGGAAGCTTACGCCAAAGTTTATTGGGCCTTATTGTAACACCCCGATTTCGGTGGCGTCACTTTAGTAACCAAAATAAACTTAATGCGGAAAAACGTAAATATTTTTTTTGATGACAACTAAGACTGAAATAAATAAAACCCAAATGCGAAAGGTAACAGAACTAATACACAATACATATAACATTCCCCGCTGTAAGTAGCGACCTCGTCACGAGTAACCTCCAGTGACGGAAAGTAGAAAAGTGTAACGCCCGTAGGCAAAATGTACAATCCCCAAAATGATAGGTCAAGTGTCAGCAACACAAGCCCTCCAAAAATAAGAATAAGTCAGAGCTATGACATTAACACCCAACCTTAATAGACTCTAATCACCCATCCCCCATACTTCCATCATCGACTCCCATCTGGTCATGCATGAAGTCCGGGTCCACGTCGAAGGCTCAATAGTAGTCATTTCGCTCCGGGTCTTCCCCGAACGACGAGGAATCACGGAAGAATCCACCAACGACATCTGACAAAAAGGGCATACATAGCCCACCAAACACAGGTAGCACGTGCAAGGGTCAACTTACGGAATATAGGATAGAGAATACAAGACAACAGGTAAAGTATAAGGGGTATATATATATGTTGCATATATACATATAAGTTCTGCATTGTCTACCCTAAGGTTCAAACATAGCATGTTATCAAATCTCTAGTACAATTCAATCATCAAAGCACATAACGATATTTATCAACATCTACTCATCAAAACACATAACGATGTTTATCAACATCTACTCATGAAAACACATAACGATGTTTATCAACATCTACTCATCAAAATCCCAACGAATATAATTAGAGTGCATGATATGTCAATGCAACGTCACTCTCGACGGTTCCAGAAGAAGTAGGCTGGGCACGATCGAGTCGGTCCTAACACTAGCGTTGTGTCGACCATAACCGTCGACTGTCACTTACCACCTTGACATAGCCGGATCAGTCCTAACCCTGCGGGTCGACTTTTCCCTCCGCCATGCCCGACAATCAACAGGTCGATCATAACCTCACGGTCGATCATATCCCCCGTCGATGTCCGAATTACCCGAAGATATAAACTGTACCCGAAGGCATAACTGTACCCGAAGGCATAAACTGTACCCGAAGGCATAAACTGTACCCGAAGGCATAACTGTACCCGAAGGCATAAACTGTACCCGAAGGCATAACTGTACCCGAAGGCATAAACTGTACCCGAAGGCATAACTGTACCCGAAGGCATAAACTATACCCGAAGGCATAACTGTACCCGAAGGCATAAACTGTACCCGAAGGCATAACTGTATCTCATGATGGTCTCCAAATCATCCGACACATCTCCATCCGTTGGTCAAAAACTGCTCAGCGAGCAAAGAGTATCGACATACTCGGAAACTATCAATTTCCCGGCTTATCCCTCGGATAGACCAACGACATAACTGCTCCCACAGCACAAGAGTATGAACATACTCAAAACTTCTCAACTTTCTCAACACTTGGATCGGACGACACTTCTCGTTTTCCAAAACTAAGATCTTCCTCCTAAGCTTCCTTTCGAGTTTATTATCATTATTTGAAGATTTAGAGGTTGTTTAATGTCTTATGAGTTTTATTTACAAAATAATATCCTTTTAATCTTATCGCGAATCTTATAAGTTCCCGGGATCTCCAAATCCCAAATGACTCCAGAGAATGCCTCGATCCATGAAAAACCATAACAAGGCCCGAATCTCATTCGTCCTATCAAACTTTCTCAAAACTCTCAAAATAAAATCGGCATGACCTGCCCGCTATTCTCGCTACTCAGAAACTCAGCTTTCATTGCAAACGCATAAATAACTCAGCCCAATCAACCAGCATGTCACATATCCACATATTATGCAATAACCACGTAGCGCTTAGCATATAAAGCATGCACCACACATCCTAAATTACCCACTTAGCACTTAGCATGAAATTCAATCTCAAAAGCATTCAGTAGATGAATCATCTACATTGTCAGCCGAAGCCTCAGAAAACATTTTACCAGTCAAACACAAACAAGTGCATAAACAATAAATCAAGTCGAATTCATCGACACCTAAAGCATTAGCTAGTAAGGTAAGTTGCCCTTACCTCTAGTTATTCCAGCGTTCTCCTCAAACGTTCCTTCACAATGGGCTCCTTGATCTTCAGGAAATTCCTCAAAAGCACCTTTAAAGTAAAACCACAGAATTCTATCAAAATCTATCGGAAACTAAGCTACCAATACTTACTAAGGTTACCCGAAGTAGTACATACTCCGAGGTACGATAATCTAGCGCGAAAGGACAAGTTTTCGAAAAAGGAATTTTCCTCCTCTTCCCCTATAGGGCTCGGCCACTATTCACAATTGTGGGATTCGATTTTGTAAGACCCAAGATTTTAAGCTTAGGATCAGTGGAAGAGATTTCCATTTACGATTAGGGTTGATGTATTGTGAAGGGAAACCTGAACTAGAGTTTACCAAATGAAATAAATTTATGAAGGAGAAAGTTCAGGAAAAGTCTGAGGTTCGTATTGAAGTCGATAAAAGTTATAGCACGATCGTTTTACGCTTAAACCTAGGTCAGAAACCCTAGTATATAGCTAATTTTCACTTTTAGGCACGACGGAAGTTAACTCCAAAAATGGGTATTTTAGGCTCAAATTGATTCCGGCGGAATTCCGGCGACATAACGGAAAATCTAACCCGGCAGAAGTGATCTTGGGCACATAAGGAAGAGGTTTAGAATCAGAAATGAAAGATTCAGGATAGTTTTGCAAAAACCCATAAACTATCCGCTCAGAAAACTCTACAGAAAAGCTATGGAAAACCCATATAGTTTACTGAAAACTATTGTTGTAGGAGGAAATTTCCTTTTTCCGAAAACTTGTCTTTCGCGCTAGATTATCGTACCTTAGAGTATAGATTACTTCGAGTAACCTTAGTAAGTATCGATAACTTAGTTTTCGATAGATTCTGATAGTATTTCTGTGATTTTGTTTTAAAGGAACTTTTGAGGAATTTCCTGAGGAGCAACACTTTGAGTGTGAGGAAGCGTTTGACGCTCATACTGGAGAACTTTCAGGTGAGGGCTTCTCACTGAATCTCTAGTTAATGCTTAGGGTCGATGTTTCGACATTGTTTACTGTTTATGCACTGGAATTGTGTGTGATTGGAAAATGTTTTCTGAGGCTTCGGCTGACAATGTAGATGATTCATCTACTGAATGTTTTTGAGATTGACTTACATGCTATGTGTTATGTGGGTAATCTAGGATGTGTGGTGCATGCTTTATATGCTAAGTGCTAAGTGTTTATGATGCGATTTATCGATATATGACATGTTGTTGATTGTGATGAATTGAATATGCTCTGTACTGGAATCTGAGTTTCTGAACGGTGAGAAAAGCGGGCAGGTCATGCCGATTTTATTTTGAGAGTTTTGAGGAAGCTTGAAAGGACGAATGAGATTCGGGCCTTGTTATGATGTTTATGGATCGAGACATTCTCTGGAGTCATTTGGGGATTAGGAGATCCCGAGAACTTATAGGATTTGCGATAAGACTAAAAGGATAATTATTTTGTAAAGAAAACTCATAAGACATTAAACAACCTCTAAATCTTTAAGTAATGGTAATAATCTCGGAAGGAAGCTTTGGATGCAAATCATAGTTTTGGAAAACGAGAAGTGTCGTCGGATCCCAGCATTGAGAAAGTTGAGAGGCTTCGCGTATGTAGATGTTGTGGTGCTGTTGGAGCAGCGTTTGTTGTTGTGCTGTTGGAGCAGCTATTGTTGTTGTGCTGTTGGAGTAGCTATGTTGTTGGGTGTATCTTCGACTTTGCGGCGCGAATCCGTATGTCCAAACCCGACGGGTTGGGCCGATTCGGCAATAATTGTTGACACGCGCGAATCCGTATATTCAATCCGATGGATTGGATCGATTCGGCGGTAGTCACTCAGGCACGTGTGAGTCCGTATGTTCAATCAGAGGGATTGGATCGATTCAGCGATTGCCATTTTACCTCGCGTGAATCCGTATGTTCAATCCGAGGGATTGGATCGATTCAGCGACAACTTTTCGACACGCGCGGATCCGTATGTTCAATCCGATGGATTGGATCGATTCGGCGATAGTCATTGGACACGCGCAACGTCCGTATGTTCGACTCCTTTGAGTGAATCGACTTGGCGTTGTCATTTGTTGCGTGTGCGAGTCCGTATGTCCATCCCGATGGGTTGGATCGACTCAACATGCCTAATTGTGGGAGTTGCGTGTGCGAGTCCGTATGTCCATCCCGATGGGTTGGATCGACTCGACATGCCTAATTGTGGGAGTTGCGTGTGCGAGTCTGTATGTTCAACCCAAGGGGTTGGATCGACTTGACATGCCTAATTGTTGGGCTATCCTGGGGATAAGTCCGGGAAACCGGTAGTTTTCCGAGTATGTGATACTCTTTGCTTGTTGAGCAGTTGTGACCATCGGATTGAGATGAGTCGGATGATCCGGAGATCATCATGAGTTACTATGTTGATGTGAAGAAGTGTCTTTTGTCGCAGAATCGACTTTACCTTAGGGTAAGCTTTTAGAGACTTTAATTTACCTAGAACACGTGGCGACGTGTCGAGTGAGAGTCGGAGACGTTGTTTGACTAATCATCCTGCATTCATGCATACTGATTTAGTTGTCGAGTGTGATTGTTATTTGTTAATCCTATTTGGAACATGTTAATTGTTATTATTGTTGTTAAGTTCATTATGGAATATGCAACCCTAGGATGTTATCCCTAGCTATAAGCCTAAGTGGCTATTCTCTTATCTATATCTATTGGTGCTATTATTTATGTAATTCTTTGGAGTTGACCCTCGCGTCTTCTGTGTGTGCTTTGGCGGACAAACGCCCTTTGTCAGATGTCTTTGGCGGACTGGTTCACGACGGTTCACCCTTCGGGGGAAACTAGAGTTGGGATGCTGGAACAGGAGCGCATCGCGATAGCGAGCGGAGGACGGATGGTGTACATAGACTAGGTCGTTCTGGATTTCGAATTCGGACGACGATCATGCTAGCATGTAGGTCTTAGTGCTGGTGTGAGCTCCTCGAGATGGGATTAGTGTAGGAGTAGAGTCTTAGCTCTGAACATCATTTGTTTTCTTTGGGGACAGGGTAGTTTCCCACCTATAGCTTTTTGTGTGGTTTCGTTACGGGAATCACAGAGAGTTGGTTGGACTTAGGAAGTCTTGTTTCAGGCCGATGGGCCAGCTTATTCTCATTTTGAGGGATAGTGTTGCGGACACTTAACCTTTTCTTTTGGTTTGTACTTTTGCCTTCGGGCGCTACACTTTTTTCCGTCACTGGAGGTTACTCGTGACGAGGTTGTTACTTACAGCGGGGGCTGTATTATATATTGTACATTAGTTCTGTTGCTTTTCGCATTTGGGTTTTATTTAATTCAGTCTTGTCTTAGTTATTATCGAAAAAAAAAAATATTCACGTTTTTCCGCATTAAGTTTATTTTGGTTACTAAAGTGACGCCACCGAAATCGGGGTGTTACAGATTTTTCTTCGATCAAACTTGGTTCCTATGCTATCATTAGCCGTAACTAAGGGTATTCTAAACTCGGAAAAATTATCGGATCAAAAACTGTCGTAGGGGTATTTTGGTCACTATTTTTAACTTAGAATTTCAAAACTGAAATCCCAAAAAGAAAATTTGACAGGGACGTCACTAATGAAGTTTATGACAACTAATCCTACTAGCACTAAGCTAAGGCGATAGTTTTCAGCCTAAAGGTTGAAGCTTTACTCCAAAAACTCCAAAAATGGGTATTTAAGGCTAAAATTGATTCCGGCGAAATCCGGCGGCATAACGGAAAATCTAATCCGGCAGAAGTGATCTTGGGCACATAAGGAAGAGGTTTAGAATCAGAAATGAAATATTCAGGATAGTTTTGCAAAAACCTCAAAACTATCAGCTCAGAAAAGTCTATAGAAAAGCTATGGAAAAAGCGATCAGAGGTAAGGATTAGCGACTATACCTCGAAACCTTGAAGTAGCAACTGATTGATCGACGATCAATCAAGTAATGAAGAAAAACTCTTCTTCTTTCTTCCTTGGTGAAGCTCGCGGGTTTGAGGAGAGAAAATGGTGGAGTTTTGTGATTTCTTCTCACTTGCTTGCTATATATAGAAGATGGCAAATCGCGGGAAAATGAAAGTTTCGCGATTCTGATTTTTCCGGCGTCATTCTCCGTGAATTCTAAGATATGTTTTGGCAAAGAATTCCAAAACTAAAAAGATGTCTCCTTGTATTTTTGGCAACTAATGCATAGTCGGTGTAAAACTATTTTACCCGATAAGTTGCTTTTTGCATCGAATGTCGGAATAGAAAACTTCCTTCTGAAGAAAGATTGAAATCATCAAGAGAAATGGGTGTACGTGTGTAGAATCTTCATTTGAAGCTCTGAATAGAAAAAGATTTCATTGTCGGTTGATTCTAGGGTTTTGAAATACCAGGGATTCGGTTTCGGCAAACTTCCGATGATTGGAATCGGACGTTCGTAGATCCTAAGGTTTCGCCTCGAAACGATTGTGATATATGGAAAAAGAGAAGTTCTAACATTTCTCTGAAGATTTTTGGACTAAAATCCTACAGTGTTCCAAGGGTGGAACATAGTGTTATTTCTTAAGATTCTTGTCCTAGGTTTTAAAGCGAATATTAGTCGTGCTATAACTTAAATCGACTTCGATACAATCCTCAGACTTTTCCTGAACTTTCTCCTTCATATATTTGTTTCATTTGGTAAACTCTAGTTCAGGTTTCCCTTCACGACACATCAACCCTAGTCGTGAATAGGATTTTATTCACTTAGCATAAGCTTAAAAACTTGGGTCTTACATTACTACCCTCCAAAAAGAAAGTTTCGTCCTCGAAACTTAAGATTCAGTAAAAAGCTCCGGACATTATTCCTTGATCTTTTCCTCTAATTCTCATATAGCACCGTCCGTGTCTTTGTTCCAATAACTTTCACTAAAGCACTTTGCTTTCCTCTCAATTGTTTCACTCCTCTAGTCCCAATGTTGACTGACGGCGTCTCAAAAGACATATCATCGCCCAGCTCTATGTTGTCCGGTTTGACCACTTGCGCTGAGTCTCCGTTGGAAATAATATTTATTGGCATTCGTGCAATCGCACAGCCTTTACCACTTATTCCTTTGCTTTTGTTCGTCCAAAATGTTGATTAGAAACTCGGTACATCTCTATGCTCCGGAGTGAATGCTCAACTTGAGTCTTAATACCTTGTGCATCACAAGACTCATTCCCTTTAACAGTAACTTATCAACAACTTATAAGCTAACCTTCATCTTAATATCTAACAATTCATTATTATCGTCTTCGTCCTCAAAACCTTCCTCACTCAAACCAACTCAGACTTACTGAAATCCCTAACACTTCGCATAAATCGAGATTTATCCTCTAGAAGATCAAATCATAACTATACCTCAAGGGACTTAACTAGTCATTTCGTCATCCGATCCTCCAACCTTCTGAGGTTTAACTACTATTGTAACTGCTATCATCACTACATCCCTTACTCATACATGATTTCCAACTCCCCAAGTCAATCTTAATCATAGGATTCTTATTCAACTGAGCAAAATTCACTTGCTAACTCTAGCATGCATCACCGAAATCCATAACAAAGTTCCATTCACTATTAGACTCTGAGTAGCTTGTCCAAATATGATAACTTCAAGTATTCATCTTAATACTAACACTTTCCTTCTTGTAACTTGATTACCATCTCGTCGATAAACTTCTTAATCTCTCAATCAAATTATGACAAACTTCATGTCCTACACACTTATGACAAGAATTAATAGGCTTAAAACCTAAACCTTTTCCAAGTTTGGATCTCTGATGCTCTGTAACTCTTCAACATTTCCTAAAAGAATATTCCTCTCCTAAAACTACAACTCCTTCGCAAGGAAAACAATTACTTAATGAGAACTTTCTCCTCCCAAACTCAACTAATCTTCGATCAAATCAAGTTAATCTTACCAATCCTTCTATTAAAGTCCATATCCAGCTGTGATTCCGAATATCACCCCCTCAATATTAAGTTGATCAGGCCTAATACATCGAAGGTGGAAATCTAGAAAAACCTACTGGAACAGTCGATGAGTTCCTATCATCCAATAGTCACAAATATCCTGACATCACATCCTCAACGATTCCGCTACAGAACTACCCGCCCTCAACATCATACGTATACTATCCATAAGAAATATCTATGAGATTCATTCTTCAGCTTCTAGCTTCCTTTTAAACGCATCGGTACAAGACTACTTTCTAGGCTTAACGTGTTATTCTAAACCTCGTGTACTTCTATAGTTTAAACACGAGCACTGTCAAATAAAGTATTAATAGGCGTAATAACTATAAGGTCAAAGCTTAGACAGTATAAGTAAGTTAGGTGTGTTTTGCACACGCTACGAGAGTAATGGAATATACTATACTGAAATGAGAAAGAATGGTTAGAAGGTTACCGTCGTTCTTGCGCTCTCCTCTAGCTAACTTCTTCGATCCTCCTCCGTCCATAATATAAACTCTTCCCCTAGTAGCGAGGCGCTTTCCCCTTACAGTGTTAACAGATGGATCCCTCTTGGGCGCCTTACAATCCACGGCTAGATGTCCCACTCGGTTGCAATTAAAGCATCTTGGTCCAGTCGCTGGGCACTTGTCAGCAAAATGCCCAGTCTTCCCACACCGGAAACATGTCACATCCGTGTTTCCGACTTGATTCCCTACACCTCCAGTAGCAAGGGTCATCGGTTTGTACTGTCCTAGGGTATAACCTTCCCCCATAGGGCGCTGATAAGGCTTCTTCATCTGAAACCTTCCTTTTCCAAGATTGTCTTGGGAGCTCGACCTCATCGGTCCCCCAGTTCCTGCTCTATTCGTCCTTCTATTTTTCATCAGCTCCACCTCTGTGGCCTTCTCCACCAAGGCTTGAAATCGCATAATCCCCAACGGCCTCACTGAATCTTCGATGTCTGCTCTCAGCCCATTCAGAAACCGCTTACACATGTAGCGTTCATCAACATGGTTGTTGAAAAACTGGTAGTGCTTAGCCAATGATTCCAGATTGGAAGCATACTCAGGTACGGTCATGCTCCCTTGACAAAGGGTCAGAAATTGTGCCTCTCGCTCGTCTCGAGCGCTAGTTGGAAAATACTTCTCTAGAAATGCAGTACGAAAGGAGTTCCATTTCACCTCTTCGTGGTTAGCTCTCATAATTCCTCTGGTACCCTTCCACCAGTACTCAGCGTCGCCCAGCAGCAGATAAGTTGCCAGGCCCACCTTAGCCCCTTCAGCAGTCTGCAGTACTTCGAAAATCTTCTCAATTTCTTGGATCCATAGATCCGCATTGTCCGGGTCAGTCCCACCCGTGAACTTGGGTGGATCCTGCCTTCTGAAATCATTCAGTCCCGTGTTCTGGTCCAGGGCTACTTCTCTCTGAAGCCGGTGTAGCTCGCGTGTATCCTCAGTAGCAGGCCTATGTGCATTGTCATTCGTCTGTACAGTCATTGCTTGGACCAAAGTGGCCACCATCTCAGCAAGTTGGTTAGAGTTCACCATGTTCTGTTAAGTTAAGCAAACAGTTAGTACTCATCATAAGATAGCATCTAGCATGACTATACAATATGATTAAGCAATAACTTCAATCAATTCTAAGCGAAAAATCGCTTGCAGACAATCAATTTTTACTCTTTGCAGAGTCACACAACCTAGCACAGAAGACATATTCCCCAACAACTCCCGAAAGACTCGACCGGGCTCTGATACCACAATGTAACACCCCGATTTCGGTGGCGTCACTTTAGTAACCAAAATAAACTTAATGCGGAAAAACGTAAATATTTTTTTTTCGATAATAACTAAGACTGAAATAAATAAAACCCAAATGCGAAAGGCAACAGAACTAATACACAATACATATAACATCCTCCGCTGTAAGTAGCGACCTCGTCACGAGTAACCTCCAGTGACGGAAAGTAGAAAAGTGTAACGCCCGTAGGCAAAATGTACAATCCCCTTAGGTCAAGTGTCAGCAACACAAGCCCTCCAAAAATAAGAATAAGTCAGAGCTAGGACACTAACACCCAACCTTAGTAAACTCTAAACATCCATCCCCCATACTTCCATCATCGACTCTCATCTGGTCATGCATGAAGTCCGGGTCCACGTCGAAGGCTCAGTAGTAGTCATTTCGCTCCGGGTCTTCCCCGAACGACGAAGAATCACGAAAGAATCCATCGACGACATCTGACAAAAAGGGCATACATAGCCCCCCAAACACAGGTAGCACGTGCAAGGGTCAACTTACGGAATATAGTGTAGAGAATACAAGGCAACAGGTAAAGTATAAGGGGTATATATATATGTTGCATATATACATATAAGTTCTGCATTGTCTACCCTAAGGTTCAAACATAGCATGTTATCAAATCTCTAGTACAATTCAATCATCAAAGCACATAACGATATTTATCAACATCTACTCATCAAAACACATAACGATGTTTATCAACATCTACTCATCAAAACACATAACGATGTTTATCAACATCTACTCATCAAAATCCCAACGAATATAATTAGAGTGCATGATATGTCAATGCAACGTCACTCTCGACGGTTCCAGAAGAAGTAGGCTGGGCACGATCGAGTCGGTCCTAACACTAGCGTTGTGTCGACCATAACCCTCGACTGTCACTTACCACCTTGACATAGCCGGATCAGTCCTAACCCTACGGGTCGACTTTTCCCTCTGCCATGCCCGACAATCAACAGGTCGATCCTAACCTCACGGTCGATCATATCCCCCGTCGATGTCCGAATTACCCGAAGGTATAAACTGTACCCGAAGGCATAAACTGTACCCGAAGGCATAACTGTACCTGAAGGCATAAACTGTACCCGAAGGCATAAACTGTACCCGAAGGCATAACTGTACCCGAAGGCATAACTGTACCCGAAGGCATAAACTGTACCCGAAGGCATAACTGTACCCGAAGGCATAAACTGTACCCGAAGGCATAACTGTACCCGAAGGCATAAACTGTACCCGAAGGCATAACTGTATCTCATGATGATCTCCAAATCATCCGACACATCTCCATCCGATGGTCAAAAACTGCTCAGCGAGCAAAGAGTATCGACATACTCGGAAACTATCAATTTCCCGGCTTATCCCTCGGATAGCCCAACGACATAACTGCTCCCACAGCACAAGAGTATCAACATACTCAAAACTTCTTAACTTTCTCAACACTTGGATCCGACGACACTTCTCGTTTTCCAAAACTAAGATCTTCCTCCTAAGCTTCCTTTCGAGTTTATTATCATTATTTGAAGATTTAGAGGTTGTTTAATGTCTTATGAGTTTTATTTACAAAATAATATCCTTTTAATCTTATCGCGAATCTTATAAGTTCCCGGGATCTCCAAATCCCAAATGACTCCAGAGAATGCCTCGATCCATGAAAAACCATAACAAGGCCCGAATCTCATTCGTCCTATCAAACTTTCTCAAAACTCTCAAAATAAAATCGGCATGACCTGCCCGCTATTCTCGCTACTCAGAAACTCAGCTTTCATTGCAAACGCATAAATAACTCAGCCCAATCAACCAGCATGTCACATATCCACATATTATGCAATAACCACGTAGCACTTAGCATATAAATCATGCACCACACATCCTAAATTACCCACTTAGCACTTAGCATGAAATTCAATCTCAAAAGCATTCAGTAGATGAATCATCTACATTGTCAGCCGAAGCCTCAGAAAACATTTTACCAGTCAAACACAAACAAGTGCATAAACAATAAATCAAGTCGAATTTATCGACACCTAAAGCATTAGCTAGTAAGGTAAGTTGCCCTTACCTCTAGTTATTCCAGTGTTCTCCTCAAACGTTCCTTCACAATGGGCTCCTTGATCTTCAGGAAATTCCTCAAAAGCACCTTTAAAGTAAAACCACAGAATTCTATCAAAATCTATCGGAAACTAAGCTACCAATACTTACTAAGGTTACCCGAAGTAGTACATACTCCAAGGTACGATAATCTAGCGCAAAAGGACAAGTTTTCGAAAAAGGAATTTTCCTCCTCCTCCCCTATAGGGCTCGGCCACTATTCACAATTGTGGGATTCGATTTTTTGATCAAACTTGGTTCCTATGCTATCATTAGCCGTAACTAAGGGTATTCTAAACTCGGAAAAATTATCGGATCAAAAACTGTCGCAGGGGTATTTTGGTCACTATTTTTAACTTAGAATTTCAAAACTGAAATCCCAAAAAGCAAATTTGACAGGGACGTCACTAACGACGTTTATGACAACTAATCCTACTGGCACTAAGCTAAGGCGATAGTTTTCAGCCTAAAGGTTGAAGCTTTACTCCAAAAACTCCAAAAATGGGTATTTAAGGCTCAAATTGATTCCGGCGGAAATCCGGCGGCATAACGGAAAATCTAATCCTGCAGAAGTGATCTTGGGCACATAAGGAAGAGGTTTAGAATCAGAAATGAAATATTCAGGATAGTTTTGCAAAAACCTCAAAACTATCAGCTCAGAAAAGTCTATAGAAAAGCTATGGAAAAAGCGATCAGAGGTAAGGATTAGCGACTATACCTCGAAACCTTGAAGTAGCAACTGATTGATCGACGATCAAGCAAGTAATGATGAAAAACTCTTCTTCCTTCTTCCTTGGTGAAGCTCGCAGGTTTGAGGAGAGAAAATGGTGGAGTTTTGTGATTTCTTCTCACTTGCTTGCTATATATAGAAGATGGCAAATCGCGGGAAAATGAAAGTTTCGCGATTCTGATTTTTCCGGCGTCATTCTCCGTGAATTCTAAGATATGTTTTGGCGAAAGAATTCCAAAACTAAAAAGATGTCTCCTTGTATTTTTGGCAACTAATGCATAGTCGGTGTAAAACTATTTTACCCGATAAGTTGCTTTTTGCATCGAATGTCGGAACAGAAAACTTCCTTCTGAAGAAAGATTGAAATCATCAAGAGAAATGGGTGTATGCGTGTAGAATCTTCATTTGAAGCTCTGAATAGAAAAAGTCTTCATTGTCGGTTGATTCTAGGGTTTTGAAATACCAGGGATTCGGTTTCGGCAAACTTCCGATGATTGGAATCGGACGTTCGTAGATCCTAGAGTTTCGCCTCGAAACGATTGTGATATATGGAAAAAGAGAAGTTCTAACATTTCTCTGAAGATTTTTGGACTAAAATCCTACAGTGTTCCAAGGGTGGAACATAGTGTTATTTCTTAAGATTCTTGTCCTAGGTTTTAAAGCGAATATTAGTCGTGCTATAACTTAAATCGACTTCGATACAATCCTCAGACTTTTCCTGAACTTTCTCCTTCATATATTTGTTTCATTTGGTAAACTCTAGTTCAGGTTTCCCTTCACGACACATCAACCCTAGTCGTGAATAGGATTTTATTCACTTAGCATAAGCTTAAAAACTTGGGTCTTACACTTATCAAATCACTCGACGTGTTGGACCAGTTGCATATCAGATTGCACTACCACCATTTCTTTCCAACATTCATGATGTATTTCATGTGTCGCAGTTGAGGAAGTACATTCCAGATCCGACTCATGTAATCGTGCCAGACAACGTTGAACTGAAGGATGATTTGACCTTTGAGGCACCGCCAGTGAGTATTGGGGATAGAAGAGTGAAACAGTTGAGGGGAAAGCAGATTTCGTTGGTAAAGGTGATATGGAACAAGGATACGGGAGATGCTACATGGGAATTGGAAGACAAGATCAAGGAACTGTACCCTGGACTTTTTGCTGAACTCTGAGTTTCGAGGACGAAACTTTTTTTTTTTGGAGGGGAGTATTGTAGGACCTGGATTTTCAGAACAAGCTAATTTCTGACTCACGCGTAGAATCAGTGTAAGCGTGACAGGAGTTTGATATTTGAGAAAGATTAATGAAGAAGAAAGTTCAGGAATTGCTTGAGGAATGTTGCGTAGTCGCTGTAGGAATTAGTGCGAGTCGTCTGCACTCTTGCCTTATGGCAAGCGTGTCCAGAATAGGCTAATTCGCCTTTAGAGTAACGTTTTAAGTGAGATTTCGAACTCTCGGAAAATTTAAAGATTCCCTTTATTTTTCCATCGACCAGCGTTTCATTTCGGAACTCTGGACTGTACGCACGATAGGTTTCACTTTTCGGATGTCCGCCGACGCTAATTTCTTTGCTTCGAAACCCTAGATTCGAGCGATGGATGAAGAATTTTTCTATTCAGGACTTCTAATGAAGTTTCCGTCTGCGTAGCCAGATTTGTTTCGACATTTCCAATCTTTCTTCAGTAGGAAGTTTTGTCGTTTGAGCATCACAGCAAAAAGTAGTTTTTCGGGACAGATTAACTTACACCGCTTTTGGGATTTTGGATATCGTTTTTCCCAAATCATAGATATTTGTTTTGCGTTCTGGAATTCTGACGCCAGAATCTCTCTTAGAATTCTTCGGTGAACGTGCTGCAAAAATCGGAATCGCGAAATTTTCATTTTCCCGCGATTTCACCCGCCTATAAATAGGCGAAAAAGCAAAATATCTCACCAAAACCCACCATTAGAGCCGCGAGTCTGAGGAGCTTGGGGGAGAAGAAGATTTTCGCGAAAACTTGACCAATCTTCGTGCAGTTCGTCCCTACTTCTAGGTATTGAGGTAACTAGCATGAATCCTACCTC
The DNA here is from genome assembly GCF_012489685.1 of Lotus japonicus. Taxonomy (NCBI): domain Eukaryota; kingdom Viridiplantae; phylum Streptophyta; class Magnoliopsida; order Fabales; family Fabaceae; genus Lotus; species Lotus japonicus. The sequence continues at coordinate 516,932 of NW_026645414.1, forward strand.
TGATTACAGTTTTGAGCTTTTTCTAAAATTGTCCGATTTCTTTGATTTCTTGGTTGGGGTTTGTTCCCTAGGTTCCCAAGAGCCTAAAACCTCTGTCAGTAATCGCCGATTGCGATTCAGTTGTCCAGGATCTGAAAAACTGATTCAAAACCCTTTTTGTCTCACATTTCGAAACTTTATTGTTGAAAAGCTGTAATCTGACTTCGTGCCTTTAGGATTTGTTGTCACGGATGTCATGAGGATCATTGCTGTCAAATTTGTTTTCAGAACTGATAACTTTGAAGTTTTGAGCCTTTATTTTGGGCCACAATGCCCCTGGATAGTCGTATTTCGACCCGATTGTCCGAAAATTGTTCTGACAGTTTCTTTGCCTTAGTTTTACCCAAAAACTACCTTGTAAACAGATTTGATCGAAGAAAAAGAGCCGAAGCCCTTTTCCCTTTGAGGCTGTGGGTTATTCCTTTAGGGGGGAAGTTTTTCGTTTTCGAAAACTTGTATTTTCGTACCCGGATGTCGTATTCTGAAGCTTTAATGCTTTGTCTATCGTTTATGTATTGTATTGCGATCGAACTAATCGATTTTGTTTGGTTTATGCTTTGTTTTCTCCGAGGTTCAGCTGAAGGAACTTTGGAATACTCAGAGTAATTGTTTGAGGAAAACTTTGTTTGCGAAGCTGGAACAGCTCGAGGTTAGGGCAACTTACTATATTAGCTATGATTGCATGATAGGCGTCGATAAATTCGACTTATGCTTTATCTGATATTGTTTATGATGATGAGTTAATGTTATGATGCTTTTCCATAACCTGTGATGTTGTGCTTTTGTTGGATTGAGCGTTTTGACGCGACTTCGGAGTGGAGATTCATTGATCTGGTAATCTTTGATATTTCGGGTTGGATGAACAACCCTAGACAAGTTCAGATGTGGGGTCTGAGACTTAGCCATTTGTTGGTATTCGTTGGTTTACTTAGACTTTCCCCGGGAAATGTATTTTGGGTGGTAGATCTTTGAAAACTTAGAACGATAGAGATTTGAAAACTAGAGACTTTGGGAGACTTAGACTTTGAGAAATAAACTCATAACTTGACTAATTCAATTCGAAACATTTTTACTAAACGAATAATCATAGGAGAACTAAAGGGAAAATAATTGCGAAAGACGGGGAAAAGTCGACTTTGTTGTGGGTTTGGAGAGTTTTGGAATTGGGAAAGCCACTAAGGTGAGCTATGGTGATGATTGAAAGTCACCGAGTACTCTAGTACTCTTGGGAGTGTTGTTCGAGCCGTGTTGTATTGACCGACACTTAGTGCTCTTGTTGTTTGGGCTGTGTTGTATTGACCGAAACTAGACCCTTGTGTACTTTTGTGGGTGGAGTTGTGTTGTATTGACCGACACTTACTCCGAGTTGTGTTGTATTGACCGACACTTACTCCGAGTTGTGTTGTATTGACCGACACTAACTCATGGGTTTGTTTTGAGTTTGGGTTGTGAGCTAAACACTTTCGTGGTAAGGACGATTCGTTGTTTGGCTAACCATATTGCATCAATCGGGTGAATAACGGGAATGGTTCACCTGTGCATCTCATGGTGAATAACGGGAATGGTTCACCTTGCATAAATGATGAATAACGGGAATGGTTCATCATATGGTGAATAACGAGAATGGTTCACCAAGGATGAATAACGGGAATGGTTCATCCAGGATGAATAACGGGAATGGTTCATCCATAGTGAAGAACGGGAATGCTTCACTTGTGGCGAACGGGAACGTGTCACAAATCCGGATCATATTGTGCATTTCACGCATACATTCATTCTGACTTGAATTGTGTGCTGTTTGTTTATTGAAGCAATGTTAGAGCCATAACATGCTAGGATTGTTTATATATGTATATATCAACATATATCTATACCCCATATCACCTGTCGAGTTTATATCTACGTATTTCTGTGAGTTGACCCTAGCGCCTTGGCTCTGGTTGCATGTCTGTGTTTGGGCGGTCGGCCTGCTGCCAGATGTCGATGGCCGACTGGTTTTCGATGGTCTCTCCCTCGGGGGGGATCAGGTATGAGCTCGTCGATCGTGCTGCCCCCACCGCTTGGGTGATTGATGTCCCTGGTCACCGAGCGACGTACAGGGGAAGGGTCATGGAGGACCGGACGGATGAGCGAGGACGCCTGACGAGAGGAGTGCTACGGCATATGGAGCTGAGCTTTGACTTGCCGCCCTCAGTTCCCTGTGGACCAGGCACTGGTCATGGACCACCTGCACCACCTTCGACTTCACCTTCTGTTGAGGAGGACCCGGCGGAGATCGCGCCTGCTGTTGCTGCTACACCTGTTGCGCCACCTCCTGCTACTGCCATTGCCCCTACCGACGTGGCGTCGTCCTCTAGGCTCGTACAGCCGAGGAGGGAGTCTGTTGTCCCATCTGCCTCACGTCTCTTATCTTTCTCTTCACCGCACGGCTACCGTGTGGACCCCTTGATGAGGGTGGTGGAGGAGGATGTTCTTACAATAGAGGTGGATGTGGAGACCGACTCGACTAGGGCGGTGCGCAGGACAGTTAGGAGGGAGGTCATGGATTTGGACACCGAGATGATTACGGTGGATTCCGACTCTGACTCCGAGAGCAGTGGGGAGAGCTACTCGCCGAGCAGCGATGAGGAGGAGGAGGATTGGTGAGCTGAGCTGGGAGGGTAGGTTAGGACGAGCGACATTTTTTGTGTAGAGCTCTGATCGTCAGTTTCTTTTTGGGACAGGGTAGGTTCCGATGTGTGGCTTTTTGTGTGGTTCTTTTGAGGAGGATCACAGAGAGTCTGTCGGAGTATAGGGGTCTTTTGTTCAGGCCATTTTTGGGTGCCGACTTTCTCTGGATAACTGTATATTTTGATACTCTTACCTACGGTTCAGGTTTGTATATGTTTGCCTGCGGGCATACTACTTTGGAGTCACTGCGGGTGCGCGTGACGGGAGGGTGCAGCTGAGGCTGTACTTGTGTATATATTTGTGTATCGGTTAGTTTAGTTGTTGGGTGTTGTCTTATTTCCTTATCACTTTGATTTAAAGGAATGAAAACGAAAAAAAATTACCTGTTTTCCGCGTAAAGTTTATTTTTGGTTACTAAAGTGACACCTGGAAATCGGGGTGTTACATTATTCCATACCTTTGTTTCTACTTTCTGTAGCTTTAAACCATGTCTTTCTGTGCTCAAAGTATGGAGAAATTTCCAAAACTATCTTTTTACTTCGATTTTCTTTAGATCTGCCTTCTATTACTACCCAACAACATATATTCTTCGCCGATGCGCCGCCGATTTTGATCGAGTCGCCATAGATCTGAAATACTGTGGAAATACCCATATTCACCAAAGTTTCTCTTTTTGAACAAAAAATTCACGACTTAACTTTGTGCCTTTAGGATTAGGTTCTATAAATGCTACGATCTACAACCCTGTCAAATTTGTTTTCAAAAATTTTAACTTTGAGTTTTGAGCTTAAAGTTTGGACCCTAAATGTAACACCCCGATTTCGGTGGCGTCACTTTAGTAACTCAAAATAAAATAAAGCGGAAAAGCAGGTATTCTTTTTGTTTTGTTTAAATAAAAAGACTTGTCGAAATAAAGACTCAACCCAATCGCGATTAACAGCGATTAATATACAATACAAGCACAGCCCTCACTGCAACTAAAAACATCGTCACGAGTGACCTCCAGTGACGGAAAGGTAGTGCCCGTGGGCAAATATGTACAAACTAAAACAAAAGGTTAAGTATTCTGAGTACAGTCCTCCAACGAAAGTAAGTCGGCCCAAAACGGCCTCAAAAGACTTCCAACGTCCGACAAACTCCCTGTGATCCTCATGGAAGGGAATCACACGAAAAGCTAATAGTCGGGGACCTGCCCTGCCCCAAAATAAGGAATGACAATCAGAGCTATGACTCTAACAACCAACTCAAAGACTCTAACCACCCATAACCCACACTACTTTCATCGACCCTTCCTCGATCAGGCCTGAAGTTCGGGTCCTCGTCGAAAGCTTCAGTAATAGTCATTACGCTCCGGGTCTTTCCCGCACAACGAATCATCATGAACCGGCTGAAGGACGCCTGGCAGCAGGCCGACCGCCCAAACACAAACATACACACAAAGCCAAGGCGCTAGGGTCAACTCACGGAATAAAATAGATAATACAAACAACATGTGATAAAGGGGGTATATATATATGTTGTATATATACGTATAAGTCATGTATTGCCTACCCTAAGGTTGATACATAGCATGTTTATCAACATAAAATCATCAAGATATATATAACGATGTTTATCAACAACAAATCACAATAACATCCACAAGTATGGTTAGGTGCATGGCGTGCCAGTGCAATGTCATGCTCAAAAGATGATCCGGATAAAATGTCACCATCTCGATGGATGGGACAAGGCAAGCACCTCGCTTCGCTAAAGCACCTCGCTTTTATGAAGCAGCACGCTCCTGTGAAGCAGCACGCTCTTGTGACAGCTAGCTCCATTTGGGGCATCTAGCTCCGTTGAAGTCCGATCTGATATCGTCCTTCGGAAAGCAGCACACTTTCCAAGAAATGTATGCATGAATGCAATATGGTTAGCCAAACAACGAATCGTCCTCACCAAGGCACGCGTGTCTAGCTAGAGTACATTGTCTCTACAATACTCTAAGGTAAACAAAGAAGTGCTAATCGCATTTGGTAACTTTACTAGTCACTTGAGCTCACCGTCACGATGGCCAAACAAACTGCTCAACGAGCAAAAGAATGCATCTGGCATTCAGTGACTTTTCAAGTTACTTTGACTCACCAGCTCGATGGTCAAATGGACTGTTCAACGAACAAGGAGAATGCTGCTCGCACTCAGTGACTTTTCAATTTACTCAGGCTCATCAGCTCGATGGCTGAAAGGCTGCTCAATGAGCAAAGATGGTGCACTCGCACTTGGGGACTTTCCAATCATCCCAGGCTCATCCTTTGGATGGCTAGATAAACCACTAAAGGAACAAAAGGTGCTATCGCACTCAAAGTTTTCCTCACACTTAGATTGTCGACCCTTCCTGTTTTCCAAACCATTTTCACATCCTAAGTCTTTTCCAAGAGGTTATCATCATTATTTAAAAGTGTTCTATCTTTGATTAGTGTATTATGAATTTCATTTACAAATCAAGTTCTGATTTCGTTTGTTTCAAAACTCTATAAGTAAAAAGATCCCAATAAACCCAAGTAATTCCCCGGGAAGGTCTCGATTCCTAAAACAATAAAGGCTCGAACCTTGGTTCGACCTATCAAACATTCCCAAAACAAACCCGTCATTGCCATGACGAAGATAAGTGTAATCCACACTCCGAAAGTCGCATTAAATGCACGAATACAGTCAGCACAATTTAATCTTAAACACAAATACATCAAGCTCTATTGAGCGATGAAACATTAATGCAGTGCTGCAAAACATAACCCTGTCATGTCCACTAGAAAGCGATAAGACAGAAACCAGTAAACGGCCGAAGCCTCTCAGAAAACGGAGACACACGTCTCATATAAGTTCACTCGGTCGAAGCCTCTAGAAAATATTTTTCAGAACAGTTCATGCAATATTTGTGCAGAATTTAACAAATAAGTCGAACAAGTCGACTCTAGGTCATTAACTAATAACGGTGAGTTGCCACTCACGATCACAATACATTCAAGTCGAATTTATCGACGCCTACACACAAAAATAGCTAGTAAGTAAGTTGCCCTAACCTCGAGTTATTCCAGTCTCGCGGTGTAGGTCTCCCTCACAAGCTTGTTCAGTCAATCCTAAGGTTTCCACAATTGAACCTTTGAGCAAACAAAGCAATAATGAATCAACACAAGTCGATACAGTCGAAACAATCCTAACTAATGTTCGACTAAGCTCAAGAAGCTTCAGAGTACAACATTTAGGCACGAAAGGAAGGGCTTTCCCCGAATGGATGAGTTTTGACTCGATTCAGGTTTTGTACAAAAACACTTTATTCGCTAAAACGTGCATAACTTGAGCTACAGAACTCGGAATGACACGAAACCGGCGCCAAAATTTCCACAATTGAAAAAGCTACGCAATGGCTCAGGTCATAGAGACCCAAAAATTATTTTTGGACACGGTACCCAAGCAAATAGGTTTCGGCCACTATGGAAAATAGGGTTTTCGAACTTTTTCTTCGATCTAAATCAATCCCTAGGTATTCTTAGGCGATATCTACGCCAGGGAAACTCTCATAAAAATTATCGGGTCGAAATTTGTCACAGGGGTATTTTGGTCATTATTTTTAGCTCGGAAACTCAAAATCAGAATTTCGAAAAAAAAAATTTGATGAGCTCGATCCTAACGACATTTATAACAACTAATCCTACTGAAGCTAAGCTCAGTCGAGAGTTTTTGATCCAAAAAGCGGAACCTCTGTCAGAAAATGGGTATTTTCAGAAAACTTGACCTCTGCGACGATTCGACAGGATTCAGTCGAAAACAACTGGATATTCATGCTCTAGAGCACGTAGGCATTAAGTTTAGACACCAAAATCAGCTTATTTGGACAGTTTTACAAAAAGCTCCAAACTTTGAGCTCAGAAAAACATAGAAAAAGTCGACAGATCTGACGATCAGAAGTGAGGGATAGTAACTATACCTCGATGTCTTCGATTAGTAACGAACGGTGAAGCAATCGGGCAAGAAACGGCGAAAATCAACTTCTCCTCTCCTCCTCTCAAGCTCTCGGCCACTCTCTCTCAAAGGTGAGAATTTTTTGTTTTTTTTTTTCATTTTCCACCTATTTATAGGATTTGGAAAATGCGGAAAAATGATTATTTCGCGATTCCGATTTTTCCTACTGATTCCAACGTATTTTAGACACGATATTCTTCCCGCTGAAACTTATAATTCTTCAAAGAAATATCAGAATGATTTTTGGTTTTCGAGGCTTGTTTTTCATGCTTACCGGCATTAAAAATGCAATTTATGCACTTTATGATATTGACCTCGGATGCAGAAACTTCCTTCTGAAGAAAGATTGGAAACATCAAGAGAAATGGGTGTACGCGTGTGGAATCTTCGTTTGAAGCTCTGAATAGAAAAAGTCTTCATGGTCCGTAGATTTTAGGGTTTCTGAACTATCAGGGATTCCGTTTCGGCAAACTTCCGAGAATTGGAATTTGACGTTCGTACATTCCAGGGTTTCGCATCGAAATACTTGTTTATAGACGAATAAGAGAAACTCTAACATTTCTCTGAAGATTTTTGGAATTAGTTTCCATCGCGTCCTAAAGTGTAAATTAGCTATTTACTAGTGTCTTTGACCTAAGATTAGGCGAATGTTAGTCGTGCTATACTTTTATCGGTTTTGATACAATCCTTGAACTTTTCCTGAACCTTCTCCTTCATAAATTTATTTCATCCAATAAACTCTTGTTCAGGTTTCCCTTCACGATACATCGAACTTATTCGTTAATAAGGAATTTCACTAATTTATTCTAAGCTTAAAATCTTGGGTCTCACATTACTACCCTCCAAAAAGAAAGTTTCGATCTCGAAACTTACGGTTCAGTAGAAATTCCGGATACTGTTCTTCGATCTGTTCCTTAAGCTCCCATGTAGCATCGCATAGGTCCTTGTTCCAAATGATTGTCACCAACACAATCTCTATTCCCCTCAACTGTTTTATCCTTGTGTCACCAATGCTAATTGGCGGCGTTTTCGAAAGACAGTTCATCTTTCAGCTCTATGTCGTCCGGCTCGACCACTCGTGTCGGTTCTGTTTTGGAAATAATATTGGTTGGCACTCTATGCAATCGCACAGCCTTATCCACTTGCTCATTTACTTTCGTTCGTCCGATATTCTGCTTAAAACTCGTACACCTCTGCCATTCAAGAGGGAATGTTCAACTTGTCCTTGTGATCTTCACTCAAGTTTCAAAACTTAACTCGATCGCTCTATAACTCATAGACGAACAATTCCCTTGGAATCTACTAGTCCATTAATCATTACCTCTAACTTCGTAACTATCCTTATTCGCACCCTGAAATCAATCTTCTACTAAATCATCATCCAAATTAAAACTCGACTTGAGTCTTAATACCTTGTGCATCGCTAGACCCAATCCCTTTGAACATCCATTCATCAGCAACTTATAAGCTAATCATCATATCAATATCTTACAATCCATCATTGTCACCTCCCCTTTTTCGAGACTTCCCTTACTCGAACCATAAAACCAACCTTCACTAATTCACAACCCACTTTACAATTACCTAAAATCCTTAACACTTCCCCCAAATCCGAACTTATTCCCTAGAAGATCAAATCATAACTTACCTCGGGAAACTTAACTAGTCATTTTATCATCCGATCCCTCAACATTCTGAGGTTTAACTACAATCGTTAATGCTAACACCACTAAATCTCCTATTCGAACATGATTTTCACCTCCCAAGGTCAATCTTAACCCTAAGATCCTCACTTAACTTAGTGAAATTCACTTGCTACCCTAGCATGCAACATCGAAATCCATAACAAAGCTCCATTCATTCTAAGACTCTAAGAAATTTGTCCACATACAACAACCTCAAGTATTCATCTTAATACTAACTCTTTATTTCTGTAACTAGATCGTCCTCCAATCAATCCGATACTTAATCTCTCGTTTCAAGACCTGACAAACTTTGAGTCCTAAACACTTAAGGCAAGAATTATAAACTTAAACCTAAACTTTCACCAAGTTTGGACCTCAAATGTCCTTTAATTCTTCAATACTTCTTAAATGAATATCCTTTTCTTAAAACTATAACTCCTTCGCAAGCAAACAAATACTTCACGCGAACTTTACCTCCCAACTCAACTAATCCTCGATCCAATCAAATCAACCTTACCAATCCATCAATCAAAGTCCATTGCCAGTTCTGATTCCGAATATCACCCCCTCAATATTAAGTTGATCAGGCCTAATACATCGAAGGTGAAGATTTAGAAAAGCCTAATGGAACAGTCGATGAGTTCCTAACATCCAGTAGTTTCAATTACCCTGATATTAAATCCTCAATGATGCCGCTACGGAACTACACACTCTCGACATCATACGTATACTATCCATACGGAATCTCTCTGAGATTCATCCTTCAGCTTCTAGCTTCTTGTTAAACGCATCGGTGCAAGACTACTTTCTAGGCTTAACGTGTTATTCTAAACCTCATGTAACTTCTATAGTTTAAACACGAGCAACGGTCAAATAAAGTACTATTAGGCGTAATAACTATAAGGTCAAAGCTTAAACAATATAAGTAAAATAGGTACGTTGCATGTGCTACGAGAGTATTGGAGCGTATTGTACTAGAATGAGAAAGGATGGTTAGAAGGTTACCATCGTTCTTACGCTCTCCTTTGATTAGCCCATTAGCACCTTCAATTCCTTCACAGTCCATGATATAAACTCTTCCTCCAGCAGCAGGGCGCTTTCCTTTCACAGCATTAATAGTTGGCTCCACCTTGTGTGCCCTACAATCGACGGCCACATGCCCTGGCTGGTTGCAATTGAAACATCGAGGCCCTTGGTTCAGACATGCATTAGCATAGTGTCCATTCTTTCCACACCTGAAACATGTCACCTCTGGGTGTGCTGATTGACTTCCTACCCCTGGAGTGGCAGTAGTCAAAGGCTTATAAGATCTTGGGGTAAAACTTCTCCCCTCTGGATGCTGATACGGCCTCCTCTGTTTGAATTTACCTCTTCCTTTATAGTTCTGAGGACCTGACCTTACTGGTCCTCCAGTTCCAGCACGATTCAACCTCTTGTTCTTCATTAACTCCACTTCTGTGGCTTTCTCAACCAAGGACTGGAAGCGCATGATTCCCAACGGTTTCACTGAGTCCTCAATGTCAGGCCTCAGCCCATACACAAAGCGTTTGCACATGTAGGGTTCATCGACCCCATTGCGGAAGAATCGGAAGTGTTTCGCCAACGATTCCAGTTTAGCAGCATATTCCGGAATGGACATGCTACCCTGACGAAGAGTTAGAAACTGTGCCTCACGCTCGTCACGGGCACTATCTGGAAAATACTTCTCCAGAAAAGCAGCACGAAATGAAGCCCAGTTCACTTCCACATTATTTGCTTCCATCATTCCTCTGGTACCCCTCCACCAGTACTCAGCATCGCCCAGCAGCAGATAAGTTGCCAGGCCCACCTTGGCCCCTTCCCTAGTCTGTAGCACTTTGAAAATCTTCTCAATCTCTTGGATCCATAGATCCGCATTGTCCGGGTCAGTCCCACCTGTGAACTTGGGTGGGTCCTGCCTTCTAAAATCATTCAATCCCCTGTTCTGGTCCAGGGGTACTTCTCTCTGAAGCCGGTGTAGCTCGCGTGCATCCTCAGCAGCACGCCTCTGTGCATTGTCATTCGTTTGTACAGTCATTGCTTGGACCAAAGTGGCCACCATCTCAGCAAGTTGGTTCGCGTTCACCATGTTCTGTATTCGTTTAGCAAACAATCAGTACCAATCATAAGATAGTATTATGCATAGCTATACAATATGATTAGGTAGCAACTTCAATCAATTAAAGCGAAGATCGCTTGGCAGACAATCAATTTTTACTCTTTGCAGAGTCACACAACCTAGCACAGAAGACCTATTCCCCAAAGACTCCCGAAAGACTCGACAAGCTCTGATACCACAATGTAACACCCCGATTTCGGTGGCGTCACTTTAGTAACTCAAATAAAATAAAGCGGAAAAGCAGGTATTTTCTTTGTTTTGTTTAAATAAAAGACTTGCCGAAATAAAGACTCAACCCAATCGCGATTAACAA
>NW_026645414.1:527874-577784 GCF_012489685.1 Lotus japonicus
AGAAGGTGTACTTAAAACGGGATTGCATGCCAACACTTCCATGCACCAGCCAGCAAAGACAACCCAATGCCACATGCAGCCAGTAAACACAATAAAAATTCTCAAAATCAGCCACAATACGATACATGCAGCATGTAAATAACATTAAAAATGAAAGGAATTGAAAATCAATCTAATGGTGGGCCTCTAGGTAAACGGGGCAACCACCCACCATGCATATTCCTCCAAGGTTTCGTGTTTACACTGATTTTCGGTAAACAAATATCCTCTTAGTTCGACTAAAGGAAGTTTAGATTTCAGGGTCCTTTTGAGAAAACGTCTTGCCAAAGTGTCGTGTGTGAACTAGTGCTTTTCGACAATAGTAAAGAAAACTGGATTTAATTACATAAGGATCGATTACATAAAGTCAGAGAAATCAAAATAACATGAATACTACCAAAGATGTAGAATTCGACAAGAAACTGAACAAGCTTAACACAAGAAAACGAAAATGCTGGTTCTGCAACATACTCCTCCATCATCACGCCTTGCTCCTTGAGTCTCATTGATGCAGACATTAGAGCTTTTGGTGAATTTTTCAGAGTTTTGAGTTGGGAACCTGTTTCCCGAATTGGCCTTTCCTATTTATAGAGCTCTATGTCCCGCGTGTCCTTGGCGGTTTTCCTCCTTGTTGGACGGGTTAGTGGGTCTGATCCCCCACGATCAGATGCTTGCTCCGGAAGTTCCGTGCGTAGTGGTGGGGGTCGTGTTTCTCAACTGCCTCAACCGTTTTCTGGTCACGTTTTCGACCATCGTGGGGAGAATTTGACTTGGTCAATGTGGCACGTGTTACACATGACGGTGTTTGGCAGTAATTGTTGTTGTCGAATTTGGCAGCCCCCTTGACTTGGTGCGTTTTCCTTTTCCTTTCTTTAGTCAGAATTCGACTACCTTGGATGTTTTGGGCTGAATGCATTTTTCTTCTTGGGCCAAAATATTGGGCCAACAGGTGCCCCCCAAAAATGTTGATTCTCGACTACCAGATCTTGGAGGGATCAAGCATTTTTGCTCGTGCAATTCGATGGAGCTTGACGGCTGTTCGCGACTTTCCACTTTTCTGATTTCAAGTCCCATCAGAGATCCAATCGTTTGACTTTTGCTCCAATCAGAAGCCATGACGTCTGACTTCGTCTGCCGTGTGCCGTCTCTACTTTTAGAGTAATCATGGCCCTTTTCTAGCCTTTTCGTTAGGGTTTGTGGTTATATAATAAAATAACCGTTGGATTTCAAAAAATTTTATGCATCATCCTGTAATGCAGCTTCACGTCCGACTATTCGCTTGCCTATAAATACGCCATTGTTGGCCCTCTGCGAGCTTTACCGTTCTTTCAAACATTCAAGCTTTCAAACCCTCAAGCTTTCAAACACTCGAGCTTTTGCCTGATTTTGCTTGTGATTACCTTCAATCGTTTGGTTTCTGCTTTCCCGGTGTATTCTCTGAACATTCCTATGGCTTCTGGTTCTGGTTCTGACAACGTCATCCCTTTGGCTGCTGCATGTGAAATGAATGAAGCCAAACGCACTCCCATTCCAGATCCGTCGTATGACGTGGAGAAACGGGCTATCTGGAAGATCCCAAAAGGGCTTTCAGGTCTGCGCCTCCTAACCCATCTGCTGGTGAAGGAGCCTATCTGAGATGGCTTGATAGGGTGGAGGCCAGTAAGTCCGGGCATTGGAAAGTGACTGGAATTTTCGACCTCATTCAGTTGTCGAGGTCACCGATTACTTACAACCCTGCTATGCTCCTGAGTTCTCTTTTCTTCTGGGAGCGGTCTACCAATAGTTTTCATGTCCCCTTTGGGATGCTTTCTCCCACTCTTCTTGATGTTGCTGCAATTACTGGCCTTTGGGTGGTGGGTGATGATTACCATTCTTCTGCTGCTCCCACCAATCCTATCTCCATTCCGACAGATAACATAGCTTTTAGTAAGTTTATCAAAGATCATTATGTCGAGAATGGTGAGGTCTCTGATGCTGAGCATGTCGCGTTTCTGTTGTATTGGCTTTCTGCCTATGTGTTCTGCACCAAATCCTTGCGGATTCCGGCTAAACTTCTTCCTTTGGCCAACCTGCTGCATGAGGGTCGAATTATCGCCATGGCCAGGCTCGTACTTGGTAATCTCTATCAAATGATCAATGAAGCAATAGCTGACATTCGAGATCCAAAGGTTGCGTCTTTGAATGCAGCTGGTCCTTTCTGGCTTCTTCAGCTTTGGATGAATGCAGTTTTCGAACACTCTCTTCCTGCCAAGAACCCTCCCCCCGTAGTGTCTAATACAAGGATCGATGCTTTCAGGCTTGAAGCCCTTACTCCTCCTTATGATGCCTCCACGTTCGAGTTTGACTTCAAGAAGTATTTCACCATGTTTTTCGAGCTGAAACGTTTCCGCTCGAGCTTTGCACCGTATCATAAACCTTCTTATGGCCCTCGGTGGCTAAGGAACTCTTACCCCAATCTTCCTGGCTCAGAGAACCTCTCTCAGCATCAGGTCGAGCTTTGGCAGACTATACTATCTCCCAGGGTGCTGACCATCAACTTTGCTAGTAATGACTTCACTCTTTGTGGGTACAATCCTCAGCTCGTGTCTCGACAATTTGGGCTGAGCCAGGATTTGCCCAATACCTTGTTCGACAAATCCCTCATCCTCTACCCTGGTACCATCACCAAACGCAATGCTTTCGACACTACCATTGGCTACTACAACGAGGAGGAGCTGCTGGGTCTTAGTCCTTTCAGTTTTACCCCATCCTTCTACGTCACTCAGGCGTTTAAGGCGTGGTGGTCTGCTTATTGGCACGATATTTCGGAGCCAATTGAAGGTTGCTTCCAGCGCTTAACGAATGTTTTTCTTTTGCAGAAGCAGGCCCCAAAGAAAACCAAAGGTATGCACACCTTTGAGATCAACGCTTTTCAACAATTCTTCGGTGTAGTATACTTTCCGGGTCCTCGACTTCAGGAAACGGTTGCCAAAGCAGCCCAAGTTCTAAGGCGAATGTGGGAAGCTAAAGCCAAGAAAACCCGATTGAGCCTTCCTTCTGATGAGGATGGTCTTTCTTTTATTATTCGAAAAACCGGCTTTAGGTTCCCACCACTGCCTACGTGTAAGTATGCTTTGGCTTTTCCGGTGGTGCTTCCTAAGTGGGTTGATCATGTAAGTATCAAAAACTTTTACCACAGTGCACTGCCCCCTCGGAAGCGGGTGACCTGGACCAAGCGTTACCTATGGAATTATCCTCTCCATGTGCCGGTTGAAATCTTCAACCACATATCGATAAGAACGCTTATTGGTCAAGGTAATCATTTTGACCTGGCAACTTTGCGATATTTATGACTTAATTTTCTTTGTTTTTTTTTTTTTTTTAGCTGAGCCAATTCCTCGACCGACCCCTCAAGCTTCTCCTCGGGTGGCTTCTGCGATTGTTGAAGTGGAGGATGATGATGATGACGTTGCCTTGGCTGATAAGCTCAAGATTCCTAAGGTAATGCTGAACCTTGTGAACTTTGGCCTTTATTCGACGTGTATATCCTCGTGATCATTTACCTTTTGTTTCAGAGTCGAAAGAGGGGGGCCACCCCTACCACTTCTGCAAGCCAAAAAAGGGCTAAGGGTGCTGGTGAAACTTACTGTGGGGAATCCTTCCCCGGCTAAGTCAGCCAGCCAGCATGAGGGAATGCAGCAAGGTGGTGATCAAGGTGTTGACCAGCAAGCTTCCAGCCCTCTTCTTCAAGATACTACGTCGATTCCTGTCGAGATGGCTTACGGCCAAGAAGACCTCCAGGAGGAGATCTAGTCGTAAATCTGGCAGCTCTTCTTCTTGAAGGTGCGAAAAACACTAGAAAGGGGGGGTTTGAATAGAGTTTTTTGTATCTCGGGTAAACTTTTGGCCTTTTTCAAAACTCAAAGATAAAAACTAAGTGCTGAATGATAGGAAGTAAAGCACACGAGTATTTTATCCTGGTTCACTTGAGATAAAAGCTCAAGCTAATCCAGTCCACCTGTGAAGGTGATTTCTTCCTTCTTCTGATGAAGGCAATCCACTAAAATCAATGAGTGTTACAACTGCACTTTGCAATCTGCTAAGTGACTAACAGTACACTGATTTTCTCACTAGTATCCTCTTAAGAAGCTGATCTACCGATCCTCTTAAGACTAGCTAAATACTGAATCAGCCTTGATTCAGTCCTCTCAAGATCCGACCAACCTTGGTCTCTTGATGAACTTTACAATATGATGTAAAAGGTTTCGGGTTTATAATGAGTGCTTCTAACAAGAGAATAGTAAACTCAGATGTTTAAGAACAGTGAAGAAATAATGCTGAGAGAAATGGTTCGTATATGTTGAATATTTTCAGCACGGTTTCTTAGCCTCTTTCTTCTTCCTTCAGCCTTTATATACTCCAAGGCTTGTGATGTAGCCTTTGCTAGGGTTTTATCCGTTGGAGTGGCAATTCTGTAATATCAGACTGCTAGGCTGTACAAGGTAGGTGGCGGACAGACTGAGACTTGTACGACGTTGTACTGTGATAGCGACCTGTCCTTTCACCAGTTGACTTGAGATGAAGGAGCTTCAGATGAACGTTGATGAAGCTTCTGATCATCGTCAGATTGAAGCTTGGATTCTTCTGACCTTGCAACTTCTGCTACTGGAACGAGTTCCTCAGAACTTCTGATCGTCAGAGCTAGAATAGCTTGGGCCTTCAGAACCAACTTCTTGTAAATCTTCAGAACTTGAGTCTTCTGCTTCTGGACCGTTCCACTGGAACATCTTGTCTTCAGAACTTCTGACTTGAGTTCTTCAGATCTTCTTGAGAACTTCCATCTTCAGAGCTTCTGAGGTATTTGCCACTGTTCAGAACGAACATGGTAAGGTTAATGAGCTCTCTTTTTAGTAGCCCTTGGTTCTTTTTCTTCTGAACGAATAGGCTTGGGTCAGATTCAGAACCTGTTTGTCACAACTTAAAAGACAAACGTTAGGGTACCACAATTGTTCATCATCACAAACCTTAATTGTAATCATCAAAACATAGAGATGCAACCACTGATCAAACCATGATCTTACAATCTCCCCCTTTTTGATGATGACAAAACAAGTATTTTGATGAACAATTTTTACACAATAAACTGAATACACAGGAAAGGAAGGATCAGAGATTAAACTTATCCTTGTGTAACGGTTTGCAATGCTCTTTCTGAATCTGAGTTAACACCGGATTCTGAGCAAGGGTCTCCCCCTGACTCCCCTGAATCTATGACTTGATGAATTTGTGAAGAATCTAGATTCGGAGTCTGTTATGTGATCAGAATTTACGCTTGAATGGATGTATACTCATCAGAAGTGATGGTTCAGAACTTAGCGTATATCACATAATAACATAGAGTTGTCTAGATATAATTGGAATAAGACGTCAGAAGCAAGATTAGTTCAAAATGTATTCCGTATCTGAGACGCTTGACAATATCTATGTGCTATAAGTATTGATACTTGTTCTCCTCTACTGGTTTTATGTAATATAAAAATTTATCAAAAAACCAATTTACGTACTCCCCTTTTTGTCATAATCAAAAAGAGTGAAAAACGCAAACAACAATAACAATAACAGAGAAGTGATGCAAATAAGATAGGTTATTATTATTGAATGGAGAAGAAGTACAAGGGATCGAGAGGAAGGAAGAAAACTAAGCCTAGACAAACAGGAAAGCTCGAGAATTCTTCATGGAGAGAAGTTGAAGGTGGAGAGGACGAATGTCCTTATCAATTGAGGCTAACTGAGTAGCCCAGGTCCTCCTTGAGGGAAACATTCTCCTGGACAGCCTCTTGATCCGCTTCATGGTGATCTTCCTCGTATTCCAGAAGCATGCAAATGCCCTGGAGCTGAGCTTCGATGTCCTCCTGGCGATTGGTCAGGCAGAGAAGATCATTCAGAACTTCTTGAAGGTTCTGAAGACAGTGAGTCTGATGAGAAGTGAGCCAACAGGTCAGAAGATGCTCAATCTTCTCAAGAGCTTGAGAGATCTGAGAGGAAGAGAGATTAACACTCCATGGAAAGACTTGGTCAAATACCAAAGTCTTGAGTTCAGAAATTAAGTCGACAGAAGTCATTCTTGAACAAGGAGGAATGAAAACAGAGAGATGAGGAAGTGAATTGCGTTGTGATGGAGAAGAAGGATTGCGGAGATTATAAGGAGAAAAGGTAACAGAAAATCATGTATAAAACTTATCAATCATAAAGACATGTGAGTTACTAAATGGACGGTGCATTGAATCAGATAAGAATAATTAGGCATAGTCAGCATAAAATAAATGCAGTCATAACAATTAAATGTATGCATGATAGAGATGAGGGATTCAAGGCTTGGAGGTGGAAGGAAGATTGTCCTAAGATACTTCATGATGGCTTCCATTTTGCTTGAGGACTCTGCAATCTGCTTGCTTTGCTCAGTCTGAACTTGTCCCTTGTTTCTCAACCATCTGAAACAATCTCTGCTGATCATTCTGAATTCTGTCAATTCGAGCAGCAAGAACTTCAACTTCTGGAGCTGGATCCGATGTAGGAACTTCTGGAGCCTGAACATGAAGAGCATCTTCAGCCTCTGATGACATTGCAATGTCGACTTGAATTGGCCCTTGCTGCTGAACTTCATCAGCACCTGCATCTTCCAGAATGACTATACCATCAGTGCTTTCTTCTTCTTCCTCTGCTGAGAGCATCACAGCATCTTCTGAGGTACATTCGGAGACAACACATGGTCTTTCAGCCATTGCTTTTCTCAAAGATTCACAAACCTTGTGTAGCACTCTCTGCCTCTGCTCATAGGCCCTTTCGGATGCATCATGAACTCTTAGTCTTTTCTCCCTGCTAAGTTGCTTCTGAAGTTCATGACCTTTGCCTTCTGACCATTTCTCAAATGCAGACCATAGAATATCAACAAGGGAAGCATCAAGCTGATCATCAGTTAACTGATACAGCCAGTTCACCCTTCTGATTGCTTCTGCAGAAAACTCCTGAATGAGTTGAGGAAGACTCTGAGGGAGGAAGGAGGTGGCCAGGGTCAGAACAGGCTGAGGAGTTCTGGCAGCATTGGAGCTCGAAGCATTTGATTCTTCCATGTGCTCAGAAGGAATGGAATCAATCTCATGACCCTTCTCGACGCCTGAGTGATCTGATTCATCCATATGCTCAGCTTCAGAGATAGTATCTGGCCATTGCCTTGAGGTGACAGTCTTCTCAGGTGAAGTGAAACTCAGATCCTGTGAGTTGACTGTGAGTAGTTAGACAAGGATACATAGGAGGTCTCAGCAGCGTTTGGAATCCGATCTTCAAAATTGGAAGCAATTTGTTGAAGGGGCTTCACATTGAAAGGCGGCTCAAGGATCTGGACATCATCATCTTCCTTCTCTTTCTCAGCAGGGATCTCACCAGTTTGGGTTATGAGAAAGGTGTGTGGAGTGGATGCAGGCTTGGGAGAGAATTGTTGAACTAAGGTTTTTAAAGTTGCCTCACTTTGAATAATGCCTTGAATGAAGGAATTGAAAGGAGGTATTGGTTCAGTTGAAATGGATGTGGTTGAAGTGTAAATTGGAGTGGAAGGGATGGCTGTGGTAGCTGTTTGGATGGATAAAGTAGGAGCTTGAGGTGCAGCTTGTGTTTGAGGTTGTGTTTCAGGTTGAGTGGGTGCTGTTTGGGTTAAGGTAGGCATGGAAGTAGATATAGGCAGGGGTTGTTCAGGTATAACTACTAAAGCAGAATCGGAATTAATGCTTTCAGTAATTACCTTACTGGGGCTTCTGATGGGTGAGGTTCTGGTGAGACTTGCAGCCCTTGCTGGATCAGAAGTGCGTTTAGATCTTCTTTCTCTCTGTACTTCTGAAGTTGGTTCAGATGCTTGTTCTGCAACTGTCTTTTTCTGTTGAAGGGGACCTTTCAGAGGCAGCTTTCTTCTTCTTACCAAGTGGACCTCATCAGAATCTGTGGATTCTTCAGCATCTGAAGAGTCTCTTATACCCTGAATCACATTCTGGATGATCTCATGGTCATCCTACTCATCTTACTCTTCCTCGAGAATAATTTGCGTCTCTTAGCCAGAGGCCTGTCTTCATCTTCAGTCTCCTCACTTAAGGAATCTTCCCATGTGTCTTCTGAGCTTTCAGAATCAGACATTTGTTGTTGTTGAGTTGAGGTTCTCTTTAGAGACCTTTCAGAAGATGGTTCCCTGATGATCACATTCTTGGAAGCAGCCTTCTTCTTTGCAGGTTCCTCTATCAGAATTCCTTTTGTAAGATCAAGATTTGGTCATGTGGTACAACTCTATGTTTTGATGATAACAAGTATTTATTTGTGGATGAACAACTATGATACTCTAATGTTTGTCTTGAGTGTTTTGACAAACAGGTTCTGATTCTGACACCAGAAGATATATTCGTCAGAAGTTCTGAAGATCAGAAGATCTGAGGATCAGAGGATCTGAAGATCAGAGGATCTAAAGATCAGAGGATCTGAGGATCAGAGGGTCAGAGGATCAGAGGATCTGAGGATCAGAAGATCTGAGGATCAGAAGATCTGAAGACCAGAAGCTCTGAGGGACCAGAGGCTCTGAAGGTCCAGAAGCTCTGAAGGTTCAGAAGCAGAAGTTACGAAGGTCAGAGGATCCAAGCATCCCTCTGACTCTGATCACCAAGCTTCACAAGTTCCAACACGAAGCATAACTCTGATCAGAAGTCAATGGTTAAAGGCAAATGTCTCTATCGAGAAGTACAAGAGCAGTGTACTATTCTGAAATGCCTACCTACCAAGGTTCAGCCACAGCAGGTTCTGGAAGTTCCAGAAATGCCCTCCAACGGTCATATTCTCTCAACAGAAATATCCTTTGCACCTTGGACTATAAAAGGCTGAAGAAAAGAAGAAAGCAAAAAGAGAGAAATCAAGAGCTGCAATACAAGAAAGATTCAAGCCTCTACTTTCTTCATCTATTCTTATTTGGTTTACACTCAGCTTATTTAGAAGCAAACCTTTGTAAACACCAACCTCAAACAGTTGTTTGATTTTCCTTAAGGGACCGGGTAGGTCAGTATCCTTAAGAAGACTAAGAGAGTGAATCTTAGTGGTGATTCCTTTAGGAGATCAAGGTTGATCGGATCCTAGAGAAGACTAAGAGAGTGAATCTTAGTGATAGCTAAGTCAGTGTATTGTTAGTCACTTGTAGGTTTCAAGTGCAGTTGTAACAATTATCTGATTAGTGGATTGCCTTCATTCTAAGAAGGAAGAAATCACCTTAACGGGTGGACTGGATTAGCTTGAGGGATTTATCAAGTGAACCAGGATAAAATACTTGTGTGCTTTTCTCTTCTCTCTATCTTTATCCGCTGCACCATCTATCTTAGAGAAACCGAAAAGATTTACTTTAAATCTTAAGGGGAAATTCTTTTATATTATAAACGCTATTCAACCCCCCCTTCTAGTCGTTTTTCACACCTTCACCTTTGCCCTTAGGATCTGAGGGCTTGCTGCTTGTTGCTCTCCTGGATTTCCTGGTAGCCAGATTAGGAGGACTTTCAGGAAGAGTGTTAACAAATTCTGTAAGGGTGATAGGATCTCCTTGTCTTCTGAGCATCCTTACATATTCCAGAATGCATGCTGGATTTTCCTTCTTGGACCAAATGGGGAAGTCATCAATGGGGTAATTCCTCCGACGAACTTCATCAGAAGTGTCTTCTTTGGGAGCAACTTTGATCTTCTCAATGATCTGCATTTTCTTCAACTTTGTGCCATTGAGGGTATCACCAACTGTCGTGGCCAGATCTTCGTGAAGTTCAAGATCTGATAGAGTCTTAACAAGCTTGTTTTGGACGAAGATGTCTGACAGTAGCCTTCCATACGGAATGTAGGAGATGAATCTCTTGTTCTCAGAACCAGTTGTGGTCCTTGATTTCTCAACACACTCCTTCAGATAATTGAAAAGAAGGAATGGCAGACATATAAGCTCACCAGTTGAAATGTAGTACATGATTACCTTCTGAGTTGCATTCAGGTAATCAGTTCCTCCAGTTCTAGGGTGAATGCAGTGCATGAAGATCTTTTGCCAAATCTTCATCTCAGACTTCAAGTCCTTAAAGCTGTACTTGGTTTTCTCGTAAGACCAGTTATCATAGAGCGCCTTGTTGACAACGGTCCTCATTCCAGCAACATTTGCTTCAACATTCTTGATCCTTTTTCCCTCCTGGAACTTCATACCCAGCAGCTTTGCAATAGATTCTTCAGAGATCACAATTTTCTTGCCCAGTACATGGGAGACGACGTAGTAGTCATTGCAAACTGCATTCTTCCAGAACTCGACAACCAATTTGTGATAGATTGGACCAACGAGCCTGTTGAAATACCCAGACCATCCTTGCAACTCGACTTGGTTCCTGATATCAAACCCATGTTGAGCAAGA
This sequence comes from Lotus japonicus, assembly GCF_012489685.1. Lineage (NCBI taxonomy): Eukaryota > Viridiplantae > Streptophyta > Magnoliopsida > Fabales > Fabaceae > Lotus > Lotus japonicus. The sequence continues at coordinate 538,347 of NW_026645414.1, forward strand.
TTATCAAAATCAACTCTCGCTTCGCAGCACACATTCAGTTCTTCCACTTTCTTTGCACAGGTGACTACATTTGGTGCATTCAGAATCTTCTGAGCTTCCTCGAATCTTTGCTTCTCCTGATCTTTGGCAGTTTGTGTGGTAGAAGCAGAAACATTCGCCTTAGGTTTCCTCGATTTGCCCATGATTTTCAGAGGATGAGGTTTTAGGGTTCAGAGAGAAAGGGGAAATGTTGGAGGGAGAAGTATGAATGAATACAATGCACACGGGTAGTTTCAAAACCGTAAGTGTAAGTGAGTGGGAGATCGTGTGTGACAGTGCATATAGTGGGTTTTAATGGTAACCGTTGACAGTTTTTCTAAGAAATTAAAGGCAAAATCAACGGTTATAAAGTATATAGTCTAAAAATAGCATAGTAGAGGAGAGTAGACATCATCATTATAGCAGATATACCACGCAACACAAGGAACTATGTCACAAATGAAGTGACACGTGTATTGTTGTCTACCACAGAAGTTTAACCAGTGGGTTAAGTGCTTCTGATCGAGTAACTTCTGAAAGAGGTAACATCTGATGACTTCAGAGGTACCATGGTCAAAAGTTTTGAAGAAACCTTACTCTGGACAAAAATCCATGTTCAGGTTTTCAAGAATAAATAAAAACCTATCTTCTGCTAAGGGCTTAGTGAAAATATCTGCCCACTGATGGTCAGTATCAACATACTCTAGTGATAGAGTGCCCTTCTGAACATGATCACGAATATAATGATATTTTACCTCTATATGCTTTGCTCTTGAGTGTAGAATGGGGTTCTTGCTGAGTGAGATAGCAGCTGTGTTGTCGCAATAAATAGGAATCTTCTTCAGAGACAACCCATAATCTTCTAGATGATTCTTCATCCATATGGTTTGTGTACAGCATGTGGCAGCTGAGACATATTCTGCTTCAGCAGTTGATAGAGCAATTGTGTTCTGTCTTTTGCTTGACCACGTGACAAGATTAGATCCAAGGAAATGGCAGCTTCCAGAAGTGCTTTTCCTTTCCACTCTATCTCCAGCAAAGTCAGCATCACAAAAACCTGAAAGTGTATACTCTGATGTTTTTCTATACATCAAGCCAAGGTTAGTGGTTCCTTTCAGATATTTGAGGATCCTCTTAACAGCAGTTAAGTGAGTCTCTCTAGGATCTGATTGGAATCTAGCACAGAGATGCACACTAAACAATATATCAGGTCTAGATGCAGTTAAGTAAAGAAGAGAGTCTATCATTCCACGATAGAGCTTCTGACAGACCTTAGAGGAAACTTCCTCTTTCTCAAGAATGCATGTTGGATGCATTGGAGTCTTTGAGATGTTGCAGTCACTCATGTTGAACTTCTTCAGAAGTTCCAGGGTGTATTTCTTCTGATGGATATAGGTGACTCCTGGTCTTTGATCTATTTGAATTCCCAGGAAGTATTTAAGTTCTCCCATCATGCTCATTTCAAATTCAGCCTGCATTAACTTAGAAAATTCCTTGCACAAGGAGGGATTAGCAGAACCAAAAATGATATCATCAACATAAATCTGAACTATAAGAATGTCATTCTTATAGGTTCTGCAGAAGAGAGTATTGTCACCTTTACCCCTTACAAACTCATTCTGTAGAAGAAAGGAGCTGAGCCTTTCGTACCACGCTCTGGGAGCTTGTTTCAATCCATAGAGTGACTTCTTAAGCTTGTAGACATGCTCTGGGTGTTTGTCATCTTCAAATCCAGGAGGTTGCTTGACATACACTTCTTCTGAAATGTAGCTATTGAGGAAGGCACTCTTGACGTCCATCTGGTGAAGAATGATGTTGTGATTTACTGAGAAGGAAATCAGTAGCCTTATAGCTTCAAGACTTGCTACTGGAGAAAAGGTCTCAGTGTAATCAATTCCCTCTTGTTGACTGTAGCCTTGAGCCACCAGTCTTGCCTTGTTTCTTGTTACTTCTCCTCTTTCATTTAGCTTGTTTCTGAACACCCACTTGGTTCCTATGACATGGAAACCTTTAGGTTTAGGCATTAAGGTCCATACATCGTTCTTGGTGAACTGATCTAGCTCTTCTTGCATTGCTTGAATCCAGCCTTTGTCTCCAAGAGCTTCATCAACTGATTTTGGCTCAATGAGAGACACAAATCCCTTCAGACTCAGAAGAGTCTCTTCTGAAGGTTTGAGCATAGACCTGGTTCTGACGGGAGCATCTTTGTTGCCAATGATCAGTTCTTCTGGATGAGAAGCAACTATTTTTTTCTTCTTCTGAAGTTGATCAGAAGTTGTTGGAACATCTTCAGATGCTTCTGCCTCTGAAGCAACATTCTCTGGGCTTTTCATTTGTTGATTTGCTTCTGAACAATCAATGCTTAATTCTGCAAATCTTTCAAACAGCTTTGACTTTTCTGAGCCAAGCTTATCATCAAATCTAATTTGAATAGATTCCTCAACAGTTTGATGAATAATATTATAAATTCTAAAACCTTTAGATCTTTCAGAATAACCAAGAAAATAACATTTTAAAGCTTTAGAATCGAATTTACCCAAATGCTCCTTGGTGTTGAGCATGTAGCAGCAGGTTCCAAAAGGATGGAAGTAAGAAATATCCGGTTGCCTTCCTTTGCATAGTTCATAAGGAGTTTTCTCCAGAATTGGTCTAATGGATATTCTGTTCTGGATGTAGCATGCAGTGTTGATTGCTTCTGCTCAGAAGTGCTTGGCCATACTTGATTCTTGCATCATGGTGCGAGCCATCTCCTGAAGAGTTCTATTCTTTCTTTCAACTACTCCATTTTGTTGAGGAGTGCGAGGACAAGAGAAGTTGTGAGAGATTCCTTGAGAATTGAATAAATCTTCAAAAGCTTTGTTCTCAAATTCTCCACCATGATCACTTCTGACAGTGATCACGGAAGATTGAAACTCCTTCTGAACTTGGGTAATGAAGTTGGTAAACACAGTATGTGTTTCATCTTTGTGCCTTAGGAACTTTACCCATGTCCACCTGCTATAATCATCTACAATGACTAACCCATACTTCTTTCCTCCAATGGATTCAGTTTTCACTGGTCCAAAGAGATCAATGTGAAGTAGCTCAAGGGGCCTTGTTGTAGATACTACATTCTTTGCTTTAAAAGGCTGGTGAATTTTCCCTTCTGACAAGCTTCACACAGAGCCTCTGATGAGTACTTCAGATGAGGCAATCCTCTGACGAGATTTAGCTTGCTAAGTTGAGAGATTTTTCTGAGACTTGCATGTCCTAGACGTCTGTGCCAGATCCATTGCTCTTCATTAACTAACATGAGACACTTGACCTTCTGAGATAGCAGTTCAGAGGATCTGATTTTGTAAATATCATTTTTCCTCTTCCCAAAGAACAAAACAGATCCATCTGTTTGACTAACAGCTTTGCATCCAGTTTGATTGAAGATCACATCGTAACCTTTGTCAGCAATTTGGCTTATGGAGAGCAAGTTGTGAAATAATCCTTCCCCCAGAAGTACATCATTGATAACTGGAGTTTTTCCATCTCCTATGGAACCTTTTCCAATAATTTTTCCCTTCTGGTTTCCTCCAAAGCCAACGTCTCCTCCTGACTTAAGCGGTGTCAGTTCTTGGAATATAGACCTTGTGCCCGTCATGTGTCGCGAGCATCCACTGTCCAGGTACCATGACAGGTGTCTTAACTGAGCTGCATAAGATGTCTGCAACAGGAATAATTTTTGTTTTAGGTACCCATATCTTGGGTCCTTTCTTGTTAGTTTTCCCAGAAGTTCTTGGAACTTTGGGTGCAACAGGAGGATAATGCATAGGAACCTGAGTATAGTATCTAGACATGTCAAGTTTGAACTTTCTCTTTGGTTTCACCATCTTTGATTTAACCTTCTCTGGAATGACCGTGTCAGCGGGAACGAAATGCTTATGCAATGGTTCGCGTTTGGGCTCAGATGACTTATCTTCCATGGATTGAAAGTAGCCAAGGCCATTGTTCCCATTTCTGCTCATGCCATAGATCATTGAAGCCATAAGACTTCTGTCTATGCCCTTTGCAAGGAACTTTTGAAACGCTTTCTCATATTTTGTCTCATACTTAACATCAGATGATGCAAGTTGATCTTCTAGCACATCATTTTTAGCACGAAGAACAGCATTGTCATTAACAAGAATATAGTTTTCATCCATGAGTTCAGAGACTGACTTCTCATGAACTTCTATAGAACTGGTTTTAGCAGCATATTTCTTTTTGAGTTCTTTATGCTTATTTAGCAGAATATCATGTTTCTTCATTATTTCAGATAAGGCAGTTCTTAGCTCAGATAGAGAAAAGTTAGAGAATACCTCATCATCATCCTCAGAGTCTGAATCATCTTCTGAAGCTCCAGCACCTTTGCTAGTGGTAGCCATTAGAGCCTCCACAGCTTCATCTTCTTCTGACTCAGCTTCATCAGAATCAGTTGCATCAAAGGTTATGAGAGCTTTCTTCTTGAAGACTTTTCTTGGTCTCTTATCCTTCTTGAGCTTGGGACAGTCACTCTTGTAGTGCCCATATTCCTTGCACTCGAAGCAAGTGACTTCCTTTCCAGATGACTTCTTCTGACCAGATGAAGATTCATATCTTCCTGAACTTTTCTTTGGTCCTTTGCCCTTGATATTTCTGTTCTTCCAGAGTTTGCTTAACCTCTTTGTGAAAAGAGACAGCTCTTCATCATCAGACGCATCTGATAGCTCTTCAGATGAATTTTCCTCTTCTGCCTGATAGGCTTTTGCTTTGTCAGACTTTGACTTAAGAGCAATAGACTTGTCTTTCTTCTGAGGCTTGTCTCCTTTGAGTTCAATCTCATGGCTTCTGAGATGACTCACGAGCTCTTCTAACTTTAGAGAGTTCAAATTTCTGGAGAGTTTCAGTGCAGTGACAAAAGCTCTCCACTCCTTAGGCAAACTTCTGATAATCTTCTTGACATGATCACCAGTAGAGTAGCCCTTGTTTAGCACTCTGATTCCAGCAATCAGAGTTTGAAATCTTGAGTACATCTCCTCAACGGTTTCACCAGATTCCATCTTAAACTGCTCATATTGTTGTATGAGAGCAAGAGCCTTGGTTTCCTTGACCTCTTCATTTCCTTCATGCGTCATGACCAAGGAGTCAAAGATGGACTTAGCAGTTTCTTTGTCAGAGATCTTCTCATACTCAATATATGATATTGAGCTGAATAGCATGGACTTCGCCTTGTGATGATCCTTGAAACGCTTCTTCTGAGCGTCAGTCATTTCAGAACGAGGGATCTTCACACCTGAAGCATCTACTGGATCAGTATAGCCTTCAATGACCATATCCCAGAGATCTGGGTCAGTACCAAGGAAATAACATTCATTCTATCTTTCCAGTACTCAAACTTTTCACCATCAAAGATTGGTGCTCTGAGTTGATTGTTGTTGTTGTTGTTGTTGTCAGCGGAAGTATTGGCTTGGGCCATTGTTTGTTTTTCACACAAGGTTCTGGATCACTGAACACTGTTAGGTGTTAAAATCAGAACCGGAGCTCTGATACCAATTGAAGGTGCGAAAAACACTAGAAAGGGGGGGGGGGTTTGAATAGAGTTTTTGTATCTCGGGTAAACTTTTGGCCTTTTTCAAAACTCAAAGATAAAAACTAAGTGCTGAATGATAGGAAGTAAAGCACACGAGTATTTTATCCTGGTTCACTTGAGATAAAAGCTCAAGCTAATCCAGTCCACCTGTGAAGGTGATTTCTTCCTTCTTCTGATGAAGGCAATCCACTAAAATCAATGAGTGTTACAACTGCACTTTGCAACCTGCTAAGTGACTAACAGTACACTGATTTTCTCACTAGTATCCTCTTAAGAAGCTGATCTACCGATCCTCTTAAGACTAGCTAAATACTGAATCAGCCTTGATTCAGTCCTCTCAAGATCCGACCAACCTTGGTCTCTTGATGAACTTTACAATATGATGTAAAAGGTTTCGGGTTTACAATGAGTGCTTCTAACAAGTGAATAGTAAACTCAGATGTTTAAGAACAGTGAAGAAATAATGCTGAGAGAATGGTTCGTATATGTTGAATATTTTCAGCACGGTTTCTTAGCCTCTTTCTTCTTCCTTCAGCCTTTATATACTCCAAGGCTTGTGATGTAGCCGTTGCTAGGGTTTTATCCGTTGGAGTGGCAATTCTGTAATATCAGACTGCTAGGCTGTACAAGGTAGGTGGCGGACAGACTGAGACTTGTACGACGTTGTACTGTGATAGCGACCTGTCCTTTCACCAGTTGACTTGAGATGAAGGAGCTTCAGATGAACGTTGATGAAGCTTCTGATCATCGTCAGATTGAAGCTTGGATTCTTCTGACCTTGCAACTTCTGCTACTGAACGAGTTCCTCAGAACTTCTGATCGTCAGAGCTAGAATAGCTTGGGCCTTCAGAACCAACTTCTTGTAAATCTTCAGAACTTGAGTCTTCTGCTTCTGGACCGTTCCACCGGAACATCTGGTCTTCAGAACTTCTGACTTGAGTTCTTCAGATCTTCTTGAGAGCTTCCATCTTCAGAGCTTCTGAGGTATTTGCCACTGTTCAGAACGAACATGGTAGGTTAATGAGCTCTCTTTTTAGTAGCCCTTGGTTCTTCTTCTTCTGAACGAATAGGCTTCGGTCAGATTCAGAACCTGTTTGTCACAACTTAAAAAGACAAACGTTAGGGTACCACAATTGTTCATCATCACAAACCTTAATTGTAATCATCAAAACATAGAGATGCAACCACTGATCAAACCATGATCTTACACTTCTCACCATTCTAAGAGTTCAACTAGCTCTAGTCCTCTCAAAGAATCTGGCCCTAAGGTAAATTATTAGCTCTTACCCCGTCTCAATTCGCTTTCTTTTCCTCTTTCTCAATCATTTTCACTTTTATTCTTCAGAGAGTGGGCATGTCTAAAATGGCTGTACCTCGAGCCACGTGGTTTTCTTCTAAACCCCCACCAATTACCCTATCTAGCTCTTCGAGCGGTTTAGAGTCCTCTAGCTCGAGTTTAGACTCTACTGAGTCGGACCCTGTGTGGGACAAACTGACATTCTATTTTAACTCGAAACCAATTGCTTGGCAACATCCTGGTTGTGAACCCTATTATACCAAAGAATGTCGAGATAACCTTTCTAACTTTCCTCCACAGGATATGCAGAACATGCCTTCCCCTGCTCGCGAAGAAAATGTACCGCATGATGAGGTGCAGGGTAGTGAAGGTCAAGAGCCTCCAATCATTCAGCCTGATCAAGTGATTGGAGTGATGCCCCCTCCCAAGGCTGATGTTCTGGTCTCGACTCATTCTGAACCTTCTTCTCGACAGCCTCAAACTTCTCCTCAACAGCCTCAACCATGTGCCAGGGTCGCTTTGCTTTCTCCTCATGCTAAGGGAAGCTCAGCTTCTTCTAAGACGGCTGCCTCTTCCCATACTTCTGGCGAGAGGCTCAGTGCTCTTTTAGTCGAGGACCCCCTTTCCATCTTCCAGAGCTTCTTCGATGGTACTCTAGATCTCGAGTCTCCACCACGTCAAGCTGAAACTACTGAGACTGCTCAGTCGGGTGGGGTAGCCGATGATAGCCAGATTGAAGAAGCTTTTGCAAAGTTAAAAGGGCTGGTTTTCGATGCGGGCTTCATCAGCGGGGTTCGAGCTAACTCTCGACTAGGCCAGGAGGTTAAAGAGCTGCTTGCCTTCCTTTTGAGCCAACGCCTTGACCAAACTCGAGCAGATGCTCTTGTTGAGCTTCAGAATCTCTTGGTCGATATCTTGGCCACGCTTGACAAGGCTATTGCGGTGGAGCAACTCATTGAGACTAAGCAGGCACAAGTGACTTCCAACACCAATGGACTCCTGCCTTCAAAGGATGAAATTCTGAAGCTGACCGCAAGGAAAGCTCTTATAGCAGATGAGTTGTCAAGCGTCGATGCTCGACTGGATGAGCTTCAAAGGGAGGTGGCGAGGCTAGAGAAACAGAAGGCAATGTTGATTGATGAAGGCCCAGCTGTGAATTCCCGCCTGAATACTCTTGCTGCTGAGTGTACAAATGTGATGTTATCGACAGCTCAACTTTCTAAAGAGGTTGCAGCGGAGCGACGCGTAAAGCAAAGCTTGGATTCTAGGATTGCTGCTGTCGGGGTTCAGCTTGAAGGCTTCAAGTCGAGAATTTAAGCTTCATAACTGTTGTTTTATTGTAATGGCCATGGATCTATTGTGGCCTTTGTTGCCAACTTTGTAACAATCATTCCTGTAACTTTGCTCGATTTCTGATTAATGAATGAATTTGTATTGGCAATGCTCAACATGCTTTGTTTCTCGATTTGCATTTTATCGTCGATTTAATTTCCGTTACATTACTTCCTGCATTGTATTGCTGAGTTTCACACCATTTAATCTTGGCGCTCAAACTAGCCTTTCAACTCCCAAGTTTCCTTGAAAACCATGGTAATTTATAACGCTTTTTATCACGTTCTGTTCAACGACTTAAGGACTTCCTCCACTTGTGGTGGTGGTTGACGTGGCTTGCCGTGTTTGGCTGACGCTTGGTAACTGCATGCTTGCATTAATGCGTCTATTTGTTACTCCCCCATTATAAATGCTGCCGTTTTTTACTCGTCTTCTAGTAGCAACTCTTTTTCCTTCCATTTTCATCTTCTTCCTGCAATCTAAGAACCTTTCACCCTTCACTATGGATAGCAGACTTATTCTTCGTCGTATCAGGGACTTGGCTTTCCAGGAAAACCTTTTCCAGAACCTATATGACTCCTCTGCTGGCCTTGATGAGCTTCTAGGGCTCATTGATCAACTATTTCATAGGACAATCATCGCCCGCGTTAGAATTCCTCTTCAGAAGTTCCAAGGGCTTCTCCTGGAAGCCAAGCCTCTATTCGAAGAGTTCCGGGAGCTTTCAGTAATGGTGTTCTTTCAAGAACACCTAATCGATGAGTGGAGGGAGAAATTCGATTTTCTCCAAGCCTCTTTGGACCAACAAGATCCCGAAGGTCTCGTTCGATCAGTCATTGAAATATTTGCAGCCTCCCTTGAAGACCTGGTTGCTCGTCAAAAGAAGGCTCGGCTTGAGGGCCAGATGGCGGCGCTGGTCGATCGATTAGCACCCATGCAAGCTAGATATGACGGATACAGAGCCATTTTTCCTTTTTAGGCTTTTTTGCCATAGTTGTAATGCTTCATTTTAATTAATAAAACATTCGAGTTTTGGCAATTTATTTTCTTTTACCTCCTTATTCGATGTTTATTTCATGCAACGTTGGCTTATACGTTTTTAAGTATTTGTCATTTATCGTCATCTGTCGATTTCGACCTCCTAATTCCTTAATCGAATAAGCGTTTTTAAAAGTGCTTTCTCGACTGTGAAAGGGCCTTCCCAGTTTGGGGCCCACTTTCTGTAGCGTTTATCCCTTTTATCGACTGGTAAGACAACCTTCCATACGTAATCACCGGGCATAAAAGATTTAGCTCTAACCTTTTTATTATAAGCTTTAGCAACGCGATCCTTTTGCCTAGTTAAGGTATCCAATGCCAATAGTCTTTCTTCGTCGAGATCGACTAACTCATCAAGCATCATATTCCAATAATCTTCACTTGGAATTTCATCTTGCCTTTGGATTCTACATGACTGTAAATATACTTCTGCTGGTAACACCGCTTCTTGGCCGTATGCTAGTCGAAATGGCGTTGCTCCGGTAGCTTCCTTAGGTGAATTCCTGTAAGCCCAAAGCACTTGGCCTAACGTTTGATGCCAGCTTTTAGGTTTTCGACCGACATGTTTTTTAATCAAGGAGATTAATGTTTTGTTGGCCGCTTCTACTTGGCCATTCGCTTGAGCATAATAAGGAGTCGAGGTTAGGAGTTTTATACCCCAAGACTCTGCGAATGATGCTACTTTTTGACCTACAAATACTGTGCCTTGGTCTGTAGTGAGTGACTCAGGTAACCCGAAACGATACACTATGTGATTCTGAATGAAATCGATCACCGTGTCCTGGGTAACATTTTGTAGAGGAATTGCCTCTACCCACTTGGTAAAGTAATCTATAGCCACTATGATGTACTTATGCTGTCTAGAAGAACATGGGTTAATCTCGCCAATTAGGTCTAAAGCCCATCCCCTAAATGGCCATGGTTTAATGATTGAGTGTAATTCACTTGCTGGCACATGTTGTATCCTTGCATGTTTCTGGCAATCTTGGCACCCCTTGGCATACTCCATGCAATCTTTCATGATAGTGGGCCAATACATCCCTTGTCGAAATAGGATCCACTTCATCTTGATTCCTGCCTGGTGGGCACCACACAACCCATCGTGAACAGCCGAGATCGCTATGAACGCGTCGTCTTCGCTTAAACACTTTAGTAGTGTTCCGTCGACATTCTTCTTGAATAGCTCGTTTCCCATGACGACATAGCTCATTGCCCTGTACTTTGTCTTCCTGTCTGTAGTGCCCACAGGATTTTGCAAGTAATCGACAATTGGTTTTCTCCAGTCATTAGGTGCCATATTGTTAATGACCAGGACGTCGAGGTCAGAGGGGTTCAGTTTTTCTTTGACCTCGATAAGTTCTTTTAGCCTAAATTTATCGACCATGTATCCTGACGCGATTTGTGTAGTATCTAGCTAGATTTTCACTAACGCAATTGTATTCCTTGGTAAGTTGCTTTATTACTAACTCAGAATCTCCTTTTACGACAACATTCTTTGCCCCAAGGGCTATCAGGATTTCGAGGCCTGATATTAAGGCCTCATACTCAGCCTCATTGTTTGAGCAGTTATTCTTAATCCTAAACCTGAATTTCGTGGGGGTGCCCTCTGGGGATACCATGAACATCCCAATTCCGGTGTCATTCTTATGGCTAGAGCCGTCGAAAAATAGCTTCCAAGGTTGGATGCCTACGTAAGTTACAATTTCTTTAGGCAAAGTATGATCTGCCAAGAAGTCAGCAATTGCCTGCCCCTTAACTGCCTTAGTGGGGCATAAGTTAGTGAATATTCGGTTAGGGCCAAAGCCCATTTACCAATTCGACTGTGCAAGATAGGCTTGGACAAGCACTTTTTGAGCTCCTCGAATGCTTTTTGATGTTCTGCTTCCCAGCGGAACACATCTTCTTTCTTTAGTCGAAGAAGTGAGGAAAATGATTTAGTCTTTTCGCTGAGGTTGGCAATGAATCTCCTCTGGAAGTTGATCTTTCCCAGTAACGACTGTAGTTGCTTCTTGCTGGTTGGTGGACTTGTGTCGAGAATGGCTTTAGCTTTGTTTTTGTTGATCTCGATGCCCTTTTTGTGCACCACAAAACCCAAAAAATCACCTGCAATAACACCAAAGGCACATTTAAGGGGGTTCATCTTTAAGCCATATTTCCTCATCCTCTCAAAGGATTTCCTTAGATGGGATAAATGGTCATCCCTTGATGGGGATTTCACCACAATATCATCAATGTAAACCTGCATAAAAGTTTCAATAAAATCATGGAAAATGGTATTCATTACCCTTTGGTAGGTCGCGCCAGCGTTTTTCAACCCGAATGGCATGACCACCCATTCATATGTCCCCAAGGCACCAGGACATCGAAAAGCCGTCTTCGACACGTCTTCTTCTGCTATAAAGATTTGATTGTAACCTGAATAACCATCCAACAAACTTAAGTATTCGTGGCCAGCAGCGGAATCCACCATCATCTCAGCAATAGGCATGTGATACTCATCTTTTGGAGTGGCAGCATTAAGATCTCGAAAGTCAATGCAAACCCTCATTTTTCCATTTTTCTTGATTACTGGGACCACGTTGACTAACCAATCCACATATCGAGTTGTTCTGATAAATTTGCACTTGAGGAGTCTTTCGATTTCCTCCTTGATTTTTACCAACACATCTGGATGGAATCTCCTAGGTAATTGCTTGACTGGTTTTTTGTCTTCTTTGATGGGTAACTTCAATTCCACCAATTCTCGGCTGAGGCCAGGCATTTCATCGTAATCCCAAGCGAAACAGTCTTTGAATTCTTTGAGTAATTTCACCATCTTATCCTTTAACTCTGGGTCAATAAGAGCATTGATGTATGTTGGCCTCTTTTCTAAGCCATCACCCAAGTCCACTTCTTCCAAAGGGTCTTGCGCTTCCATTTTCTTGGAAACGTCGACCACTGGCTTCTCGAAACCTAATGGACCGTTATCATAGATGCAATCTAGCCTCAGATCGCGAAGGTCCTCGAATTCGCATTCATCGACACTCTGCTCGTTTTCTTTTATGCACGTGTTATCCTTGTTCGTTGTTGCCTCCTCCTGAGGTGTCAATTCGACAGGCAGGATTGAGACATTAGCCCCATCAATAGCCATTTCTTTGGCCATTCTTTCGGCCTCCAAGGCCGTTCTTATTTTGTTTTCGGCTGCGTAGGTCGAAATTCGAGCCAGGCTCGAATTAATCATCTTTACTGTTGGTTTGCCACTCAGTAGTGGCATCTTTTTCTTCATCACTGTGCCATCCACTCATGGCATCAGGTCTGCAAGTTTCATTGAGGTTCAACCCTCGGATAGGATCCAATGTTACTGAGTACTCCGAGTATGGGTTGAAATATTGATGGGCCACTGTGTCCAACGGAGCAATTGTGGCTAAGCTTTTCTCGAAATTCTTCTTGCCGACATAACCTGCCTCGGCCAAGTAGTAGCTTTGGTCTGCTTGCACATTTTTGACGACCCCATCTGATTTCCAAATGGAGATGCGTTGGTGTAGAGTTGAGGGCACTGCTCCCACGCCGTGAATCCATTCTCTCCCTAGCAGTAAATTGTAATTGGCCTTTGAAGGAACCACAATGAATAATGTGGAGCGGGCCACAGTACCTACAGTTATGTTCAGCATGATTGCCCCTAAGGAAGAGCCCGTCTTCCCTTCATAATCGGAAAGCACCATTTCATGGGGAATCAGGTCTGCTTCAGTTTTGCACAACTTTTTGAGCATGAACCTGGGCATCAGATTGATTGCAGCCCCTCTGTCGACAAGGACCTTGTTGACCCCTTGCTCTTCCACTTTGGCCCAAACAAACAATGGCTTCAAGTGGCTTTTCATCTGTTCGGTTGGCCTTTGGAAAATGGCCCTCTCATCTTCGACAGACCCTTTTTGCATCACGTAGTAACACAACGGGTTATCATCTGGCTCTTCTTCGACATAGTAGTCTTCCTCGCTCTCTGTGACCTCCGAGATCCTATCGAATTCGGCAGGCAAGATGGATACTATGCAGATGATGTTGAGGTCTTCCCCATCGCTGTCGTCGAAATCTTCGAGCATGTCTTCATCCTCATCTTCAGCCACATCTTTCCCTTTTTCTTTGGCCGGGTTTGGTGGCACAACTGTTCCCTGTTTGATGACGTGGTCGAGCTGATTGATAATCGACGCCACACTAGGTTCATTGCGAGGGTTATCTTCTGGCTTTATGTCCCATAATGAGCGGAACCTGCCACCTCTTTCTCTCTCAGCTTTTCTTTTCCTCAGGAAACGTCTGAACTGAGTTCTGGTCATTTGCTCAGGAGCATAGTAGTTCCCAGAGCCATAGGAGTAGCTCCGTGACACGCGGGAGTTGTTGATATAAGAAGACCCTTGGCCCAAATCGATTTTCGACCACTTCTGGTGATGCTTCGGTCTTGGGGGTGCTGGCCTGAACCATTGATTCTTTGGCAATCCAGCATCAGGGACATAAGTCTTGTCCTTGATTCTTGTCTTCTGGCCTTTGTTGCCGTCGAGTTCTTGGCCTCTTTCAACCCACTCCTCGTGGGGATATTTCAACCTTCTAGACACAAGCATTTTGCTCTGGTAATGCCTCTTCATCTCAGAATCTTGATAGGCTTTAGCTGCCGACTTGTCGAAAACGGCACTGCATCGAGGACAAAGCATGACTTCTTTCTCGCCATCTTTGCTTCGTGACAAAAACTCAACAAGAGTTTCTCCTGCTTTAGGGTAAACCTCCTCTAGGCTCACCTCTTTTGCGCCCTCTGATGCTTCGACAGCAATGTTTTCCTCCTTTGCCTCTTCGAGTGTCAGGCCCAGATTTAGCTTCTCAGAAATGTCGACCATGCCAATGTAGAAAGATTCCACATAGTTGGCTTCAGCTACCTGCAACGGATCGGAATCAATCTTCATTTGACTTTTGGCTTTTTCGTCATACTTGAGCCTTCCCGAATCCAATGCTCCCTGCACAAGATCCCTGAAACGAACACACTGTGAGGTCCAATGACCAAAAAAGTTGTGATATTTGCAATATTTCTTCCCTTTCCTTTGTTCAGGAGAAGGAAGTTTTTGGTCTTTAGGGACCACAAGCAAACCATCAGATACAAGTATATCATAAATTGCATCACATTTGGTCACATCAAAAGTGTAAGTTTTCACAGCAGGAATTGTGTTTTTGGGGTTTTCCTCCCCAAGTTTGTTTTCACGTGGTTTCAATGCTTTACAAACATAAGGATCGCCTGGCTGAAGTCCAGCCAGATTGACATCATTTAAATCGACGTCTGCAGGGCCCTCTCGATAAACACATGGACTTTGACACACCGGATCAGTGTCTATGTACGCTATTTTTTCCTTCTTTGGCCATTTAGTAGTCTTGGCCCTTTCTTCAGACTTTTCAGCCTTTAATAACTCGATGTGCCTCACTCTGTCTGCGAGCAGAGACATATCTCGAATGTACTGAGTGTCGATTTTCTTTCTGATAGAATACTCTAGACCACCAGCGGCTAAGACCACTAACTCATGTTCGGGGACATGAGTGAAACATCGAGATTTAAGCATCTTAAACCGGTTTAGATAATCATCGATGGATTCTGCTGGCTTCCTTTTGACACTAGCCAAATCTTTCAAACTCACTTTGCACTCTCCCCTAAAGAATTGTTCATGGAAAATTCTTTCCAACTGGGTCCATGTATGGACTGACCTAGGAGCGAGGGTGGTAAACCAGGTGAATGCATTCTTAGTCAAAGAACTCGGGAAATACTTCATTTTCAAATTTTCATTGATGGCTAAATCCCCTGCTTCGATTTGGTACCTGGCTATGTGCTCTACGGTCGACTCTCCTGAATCCCCGGAGAACTTAGTGAATTTGGGGACCTTCCAGCCTCGAGGAAGCTCGGATTCGAGAACTTCCTCTGTAAAGGCTGACACAAAATGGGGTCTATTTGCAAAACCCACGTTGAAGCCATGTTGATTCAACAATTGTTCCACTACGGCAGCAACATTTTGTTGCCCCCAGCATTCTGGTGTCGAATTCTTTCTAACACACCATCAGCATGTTCTTCCCTGTTCACCATATACACATTTTGCAACGGTGGCTGCACTGCCTCGTTTCCCCTAAATAAAGGGTTTGCCCCTATATCTTGGTGTTGTGGCGCCTGATAGCGCACAGGGGCAGGGTTAGGCAATGGGACTTGGTTGACCCCTGGTGCTGGCTGAATTTTGACTGGTGCCCCCAGGGCTGTAGCCAAACGATCCATCTGTCGTGCCAAATGCTGATTATTGGCATTATTATTTTGGAGCACAGGGTTAATTAGTTCACCTATCTGTCGAGATAGCATGTTAACCATTTCATGGTTACTATCATCTACTTGCTGCCTAATGGCTTGAAGTGAACCAGTGTTCATGCCTGTAGACAAATAAATTTGTGAACTAGACCAAGGAATAGGGCCAAGAGGACTAACTCGATTACTCCCCACGTTCAACATTGTTCCATTTGCCCCAAAAGGGGGTATGCTGAATGGGGGAACATTCTCGGGGAACGTCGAATACGTACCTTGTATGCCTTGCATCACAGATACAGGCATACCATAAGGCATGTCTCCTCTTGTAACTGTTGGAACAAGTTGTGCGTGCACTGATGTAGATACAGGCATTTCTGCAACTGCAGAAATTGCCACATTCTGGGTTGGCATAGTGGTGCCAGGTCCCATTCCAGTGGACACTTCTTCATTATTGTTACCACTACTTCCCCCGGGGCTACCCTGATTGCCCATGTTAGACCCTTGGGGAGAGGTTCTTCCTCGATTGCTTGCCATACTTACGGTCTTACCACTTCTCAGGTGCATATAACACGTAAATCACAAGTGAAGCAAGTAACAAGTACCAGGTAACATACAATAAAATAGGCTAAACACACAAACGCTTCTGTAAAACTTAGTTTTCACAAAAACGGTCCCACTGGGCGTGCCAATTTGTTTACACTGATTTTCGGTAAACAAATATCCTCTTAGTTCGACTAAAGGAAGTTTAGATTTCAGGGTCCTTTTGAGAAAACGTCTTGCCAAAGTGTCGTGTGTGAACTAGTGCTTTTCGACAATAGTAAAGAAAACTGGATTTAATTACATAAGGATCGATTACATAAAGTCAGAGAAATCAAAATAACATGAATACTACCAAAGATGTAGAATTCGACAAGAAACTGAACAAGCTTAACACAAGAAAACGAAAAATGCTGGTTCTGCAACATACTCCTCCATCATCACGCCTTGCTCCTTGAGTCTCATTGATGCAGACATTAGAGCTTTTGGTGAATTTTTCAGAGTTTTGAGTTGGGAACCTGTTTCCCGAATTGGCCTTTCCTATTTATAGAGCTCTATGTCCCGCGTGTCCTTGGCGGTTTTCCTCCTTGTTGGACGGGTTAGTGGGTCTGATCCCCCACGATCAGATGCTTGCTCCGGAAGTTCCGTGCGTAGTGGTGGGGGTCGTGTTTCTCAACTGCCTCAACCGTTTTCTGGTCACGTTTTCGACCATCGTGGGGAGAATTTGACTTGGTCAATGTGGCACGTGTTACACATGACGGTGTTTGGCAGTAATTGTTGTTGTCGAATTTGGCAGCCCCCTTGACTTGGTGCGTTTTCCTTTTCCTTTCTTTAGTCAGAATTCGACTACCTTGGATGTTTTGGGCTGAATGCATTTTTCTTCTTGGGCCAAAATATTGGGCCAACAGGTGCCCCCCAAAAATGTTGATTCTCGACTACCAGATCTTGGAGGGATCAAGCATTTTTGCTCGTGCAATTCGATGGAGCTTGACGGCTGTTCGCGACTTTCCACTTTTCTGATTTCAAGTCCCATCAGAGATCCAATCGTTTGACTTTTGCTCCAATCAGAAGCCATGACGTCTGACTTCGTCTGCCGTGTGCCGTCTCTACTTTTAGAGTAATCATGGCCCTTTTCTAGCCTTTTCGTTAGGGTTTGTGGTTATATAATAAAATAACCGTTGGATTTCAAAAAATTTTATGCATCATCCTGTAATGCAGCTTCACGTCCGACTATTCGCTTGCCTATAAATACGCCATTGTTGGCCCTCTGCGAGCTTTACCGTTCTTTCAAACATTCAAGCTTTCAAACCCTCAAGCTTTCAAACACTCGAGCTTTTGCCTGATTTTGCTTGTGATTACCTTCAATCGTTTGGTTTCTGCTTTCCCGGTGTATTCTCTGAACATTCCTATGGCTTCTGGTTCTGGTTCTGACAACGTCATCCCTTTGGCTGCTGCATGTGAAATGAATGAAGCCAAACGCACTCCCATTCCAGATCCGCCGTATGACGTGGAGAAACGGGCTATCTGGAAGATCCCAAAAGGGCTTTCAGGTCTGCGCCTCCTAACCCATCTGCTGGTGAAGGAGCCTATCTGAGATGGCTTGATAGGGTGGAGGCCAGTAAGTCCGGGCATTGGAAAGTGACTGGAATTTTCGACCTCATTCAGTTGTCGAGGTCACCGATTACTTACAACCCTGCTATGCTCCTGAGTTCTCTTTTCTTCTGGGAGCGGTCTACCAATAGTTTTCATGTCCCCTTTGGGATGCTTTCTCCCACTCTTCTTGATGTTGCTGCAATTACTGGCCTTTGGGTGGTGGGTGATGATTACCATTCTTCTGCTGCTCCCACCAATCCTATCTCCATTCCGACAGATAACATAGCTTTTAGTAAGTTTATCAAAGATCATTATGTCGAGAATGGTGAGGTCTCTGATGCTGAGCATGTCGCGTTTCTGTTGTATTGGCTTTCTGCCTATGTGTTCTGCACCAAATCCTTGCGGATTCCGGCTAAACTTCTTCCTTTGGCCAACCTGCTGCATGAGGGTCGAATTATCGCCATGGCCAGGCTCGTACTTGGTAATCTCTATCAAATGATCAATGAAGCAATAGCTGACATTCGAGATCCAAAGGTTGCGTCTTTGAATGCAGCTGGTCCTTTCTGGCTTCTTCAGCTTTGGATGAATGCAGTTTTCGAACACTCTCTTCCTGCCAAGAACCCTCCCCCCGTAGTGTCTAATACAAGGATCGATGCTTTCAGGCTTGAAGCCCTTACTCCTCCTTATGATGCCTCCACGTTCGAGTTTGACTTCAAGAAGTATTTCACCATGTTTTTCGAGCTGAAACGTTTCCGCTCGAGCTTTGCACCGTATCATAAACCTTCTTATGGCCCTCGGTGGCTAAGGAACTCTTACCCCAATCTTCCTGGCTCAGAGAACCTCTCTCAGCATCAGGTCGAGCTTTGGCAGACTATACTATCTCCCAGGGTGCTGACCATCAACTTTGCTAGTAATGACTTCACTCTTTGTGGGTACAATCCTCAGCTCGTGTCTCGACAATTTGGGCTGAGCCAGGATTTGCCCAATACCTTGTTCGACAAATCCCTCATCCTCTACCCTGGTACCATCACCAAACGCAATGCTTTCGACACTACCATTGGCTACTACAACGAGGAGGAGCTGCTGGGTCTTAGTCCTTTCAGTTTTACCCCATCCTTCTACGTCACTCAGGCGTTTAAGGCGTGGTGGTCTGCTTATTGGCACGATATTTCGGAGCCAATTGAAGGTTGCTTCCAGCGCTTAACGAATGTTTTTCTTTTGCAGAAGCAGGCCCCAAAGAAAACCAAAGGTATGCACACCTTTGAGATCAACGCTTTTCAACAATTCTTCGGTGTAGTATACTTTCCGGGTCCTCGACTTCAGGAAACGGTTGCCAAAGCAGCCCAAGTTCTAAGGCGAATGTGGGAAGCTAAAGCCAAGAAAACCCGATTGAGCCTTCCTTCTGATGAGGATGGTCTTTCTTTTATTATTCGAAAAACCGGCTTTAGGTTCCCACCACTGCCTACGTGTAAGTATGCTTTGGCTTTTCCGGTGGTGCTTCCTAAGTGGGTTGATCATGTAAGTATCAAAAACTTTTACCACAGTGCACTGCCCCCTCGGAAGCGGGTGACCTGGACCAAGCGTTACCTATGGAATTATCCTCTCCATGTGCCGGTTGAAATCTTCAACCACATATCGATAAGAACGCTTATTGGTCAAGGTAATCATTTTGACCTGGCAACTTTGCGATATTTATGACTTAATTTTCCTTTGTTTTTTTTTTTTTAGCTGAGCCAATTCCTCGACCGACCCCTCAAGCTTCTCCTCGGGTGGCTTCTGCGATTGTTGAAGTGGAGGATGATGATGATGACGTTGCCTTGGCTGATAAGCTCAAGATTCCTAAGGTAATGCTGAACCTTGTGAACTTTGGCCTTTATTCGACGTGTATATCCTCGTGATCATTTACCTTTTGTTTCAGAGTCGAAAGAGGGGGGCCACCCCTACCACTTCTGCAAGCCAAAAAAGGGCTAAGGGTGCTGGTGAACTTACTGTGGGGAATCCTTCCCCGGCTAAGTCAGCCAGCCAGCATGAGGGAATGCAGCAAGGTGGTGATCAAGGTGTTGACCAGCAAGCTTCCAGCCCTCTTCTTCAAGATACTACGTCGATTCCTGTCGAGATGGCTACGGCCAAGAAGACCTCCAGGAGGAGATCTAGTCGTAAATCTGGCAGCTCTTCTTCTTGAAGGTGCGAAAAACACTAGAAAGGGGGGGGTTTGAATAGAGTTTTTGTATCTCGGGTAAACTTTTGGCCTTTTTCAAAACTCAAAGATAAAAACTAAGTGCTGAATGATAGGAAGTAAAGCACACGAGTATTTTATCCTGGTTCACTTGAGATAAAAGCTCAAGCTAATCCAGTCCACCTGTGAAGGTGATTTCTTCCTTCTTCTGATGAAGGCAATCCACTAAAATCAATGAGTGTTACAACTGCACTTTGCAATCTGCTAAGTGACTAACAGTACACTGATTTTCTCACTAGTATCCTCTTAAGAAGCTGATCTACCGATCCTCTTAAGACTAGCTAAATACTGAATCAGCCTTGATTCAGTCCTCTCAAGATCCGACCAACCTTGGTCTCTTGATGAACTTTACAATATGATGTAAAAGGTTTCGGGTTTATAATGAGTGCTTCTAACAAGAGAATAGTAAACTCAGATGTTTAAGAACAGTGAAGAAATAATGCTGAGAGAATGGTTCGTATATGTTGAATATTTTCAGCACGGTTTCTTAGCCTCTTTCTTCTTCCTTCAGCCTTTATATACTCCAAGGCTTGTGATGTAGCCTTTGCTAGGGTTTTATCCGTTGGAGTGGCAATTCTGTAATATCAGACTGCTAGGCTGTACAAGGTAGGTGGCGGACAGACTGAGACTTGTACGACGTTGTACTGTGATAGCGACCTGTCCTTTCACCAGTTGACTTGAGATGAAGGAGCTTCAGATGAACGTTGATGAAGCTTCTGATCATCGTCAGATTGAAGCTTGGATTCTTCTGACCTTGCAACTTCTGCTACTGAACGAGTTCCTCAGAACTTCTGATCGTCAGAGCTAGAATAGCTTGGGCCTTCAGAACCAACTTCTTGTAAATCTTCAGAACTTGAGTCTTCTGCTTCTGGACCGTTCCACTGGAACATCTTGTCTTCAGAACTTCTGACTTGAGTTCTTCAGATCTTCTTGAGAACTTCCATCTTCAGAGCTTCTGAGGTATTTGCCACTGTTCAGAACGAACATGGTAGGTTAATGAGCTCTCTTTTTAGTAGCCCTTGGTTCTTTTTCTTCTGAACGAATAGGCTTGGGTCAGATTCAGAACCTGTTTGTCACAACTTAAAAAGACAAACGTTAGGGTACCACAATTGTTCATCATCACAAACCTTAATTGTAATCATCAAAACATAGAGATGCAACCACTGATCAAACCATGATCTTACAATCTCCCCCTTTTTGATGATGACAAAACAAGTATTTTGATGAACAATTTTTACACAATAAACTGAATACACAGGAAAGGAAGGATCAGAGATTAAACTTATCCTTGTGTAACGGTTTGCAATGCTCTTTCTGAATCTGAGTTAACACCGGATTCTGAGCAAGGGTCTCCCCCTGACTCCCCCTGAATCTATGACTTGATGAATTTGTGAAGAATCTAGATTCGGAGTCTGGTTATGTGATCAGAATTTACGCTTGAATGGATGTATACTCATCAGAAGTGATGGTTCAGAACTTAGCGTATATCACATAATAACATAGAGTTGTCTAGATATAATTGGAATAAGACGTCAGAAGCAAGATTAGTTCAAAATGTATTCCGTATCTGAGACGCTTGACAATATCTATGTGCTATAAGTATTGATACTTGTTCTCCTCTACTGGTTTTATGTAATATAAAAATTTATCAAAAACCAATTTACGTACTCCCCCTTTTTGTCATAATCAAAAAGAGTGAAAAACGCAAACAACAATAACAATAACAGAGAAGTGATGCAAATAAGATAGGTTATTATTATTGAATGGAGAAGAAGTACAAGGGATCGAGAGGAAGGAAGAAAACTAAGCCTAGACAAACAGGAAAGCTCGAGAATTCTTCATGGAGAGAAGTTGAAGGTGGAGAGGACGAATGTCCTTATCAATTGAGGCTAACTGAGTAGCCAGGTCCTCCTTGAGGGAAACATTCTCCTGGACAGCCTCTTGATCCGCTTCATGGTGATCTTCCTCGTATTCCAGAAGCATGCAAATGCCCTGGAGCTGAGCTTCGATGTCCTCCTGGCGATTGGTCAGGCAGAGAAGATCATTCAGAACTTCTTGAAGGTTCTGAAGACAGTGAGTCTGATGAGAAGTGAGCCAACAGGTCAGAAGATGCTCAATCTTCTCAAGAGCTTGAGAGATCTGAGAGGAAGAGAGATTAACACTCCATGGAAAGACTTGGTCAAATACCAAAGTCTTGAGTTCAGAAATTAAGTCGACAGAAGTCATTCTTGAACAAGGAGGAATGAAACAGAGAGATGAGGAAGTGAATTGCGTTGTGATGGAGAAGAAGGATTGCGGAGATTATAAGGAGAAAAGGTAACAGAAAATCATGTATAAAACTTATCAAATCATAAAGACATGTGAGTTACTAAATGGACGGTGCATTGAATCAGATAAGAATAATTAGGCATAGTCAGCATAAAATAAATGCAGTCATAACAATTAAATGTATGCATGATAGAGATGAGGGATTCAAGGCTTGGAGGTGGAAGGAAGATTGTCCATAAGATACTTCATGATGGCTTCCATTTTGCTTGAGGACTCTGCAATCTGCTTGCTTTGCTCAGTCTGAACTTGTCCTTGTTTCTCAACCATCTGAAACAATCTCTGCTGATCATTCTGAATTCTGTCAATTCGAGCAGCAAGAACTTCAACTTCTGGAGCTGGATCCGATGTAGGAACTTCTGGAGCCTGAACATGAAGAGCATCTTCAGCCTCTGATGACATTGCAATGTCGACTTGAATTGGCCCTTGCTGCTGAACTTCATCAACACCTGCATCTTCCAGAATGACTATACCATCAGTGCTTTCTTCTTCTTCCTCTGCTGAGAGCATCACAGCATCTTCTGAGGTACATTCGGAGACAACACATGGTCTTTCAGCCATTGCTTTTCTCAAAGATTCACAAACCTTGTGTAGCACTCTCTGCCTCTGCTCATAGGCCCTTTCGGATGCATCATGAACTCTTAGTCTTTTCTCCCTGCTAAGTTGCTTCTGAAGTTCATGACCTTTGCCTTCTGACCATTTCTCAAATGCAGACCATAGAATATCAACAAGGGAAGCATCAAGCTGATCATCAGTTAACTGATACAGCCAGTTCACCCTTCTGATTGCTTCTGCAGAAAACTCCTGAATGAGTTGAGGAAGACTCTGAGGGAGGAAGGAGGTGGCCAGGGTCAGAACAGGCTGAGGAGTTCTGGCAGCATTGGAGCTCGAAGCATTTGATTCTTCCATGTGCTCAGAAGGAATGGAATCAATCTCATGACCCTTCTCGACGCCTGAGTGATCTGATTCATCCATATGCTCAGCTTCAGAGATAGTATCTGGCCATTGCCTTGAGGTGACAGTCTTCTCAGGTGAAGTGAAACTCAGATCCTGTGAGTTGACTGCTGAGTAGTTAGACAAGGATACATAGGAGGTCTCAGCAGCGTTTGGAATCCGATCTTCAAAATTGGAAGCAATTTGTTGAAGGGGCTTCACATTGAAAGGCGGCTCAAGGATCTGGACATCATCATCTTCCTTCTCTTTCTCAGCAGGGATCTCACCAGTTTGGGTTATGAGAAAGGTGTGTGGAGTGGATGCAGGCTTGGGAGAGAATTGTTGAACTAAGGTTTTTAAAGTTGCCTCACTTTGAATAATGCCTTGAATGAAGGAATTGAAAGGAGGTATTGGTTCAGTTGAAATGGATGTGGTTGAAGTGTAAATTGGAGTGGAAGGGATGGCTGTGGTAGCTGTTTGGATGGATAAAGTAGGAGCTTGAGGTGCAGCTTGTGTTTGAGGTTGTGTTTCAGGTTGAGTGGGTGCTGTTTGGGTTAAGGTAGGCATGGAAGTAGATATAGGCAGGGGTTGTTCAGGTATAACTACTAAAGCAGAATCGGAATTAATGCTTTCAGTAATTACCTTACTGGGGCTTCTGATGGGTGAGGTTCTGGTGAGACTTGCAGCCCTTGCTGGATCAGAAGTGCGTTTAGATCTTCTTTCTCTCTGTACTTCTGAAGTTGGTTCAGATGCTTGTTCTGCAACTGTCTTTTTCTGTTGAAGGGGACCTTTCAGAGGCAGCTTTCTTCTTCTTACCAAGTGGACCTCATCAGAATCTGTGGATTCTTCAGCATCTGAAGAGTCTCTTATACCCTGAATCACATTCTGGATGATCTCATGGTCATCCTACTCATCTTACTCTTCCTCGAGAATAATTTTGCGTCTCTTAGCCAGAGGCCTGTCTTCATCTTCAGTCTCCTCACTTAAGGAATCTTCCCATGTGTCTTCTGAGCTTTCAGAATCAGACATTTGTTGTTGTTGAGTTGAGGTTCTCTTTAGAGACCTTTCAGAAGATGGTTCCCTGATGATCACATTCTTGGAAGCAGCCTTCTTCTTTGCAGGTTCCTCTATCAGAATTCCTTTTGTAAGATCAAGATTTGGTCATGTGGTACAACTCTATGTTTTGATGATAACAAGTATTTATTTGTGGATGAACAACTATGATACTCTAATGTTTGTCTTGAGTGTTTTGACAAACAGGTTCTGATTCTGACACCAGAAGATATATTCGTCAGAAGTTCTGAAGATCAGAAGATCTGAGGATCAGAGGATCTGAAGATCAGAGGATCTAAAGATCAGAGGATCTGAGGATCAGAGGGTCAGAGGATCAGAGGATCTGAGGATCAGAAGATCTGAGGATCAGAAGATCTGAAGACCAGAAGCTCTGAGGGACCAGAGGCTCTGAAGGTCCAGAAGCTCTGAAGGTTCAGAAGCAGAAGTTACGAAGGTCAGAGGATCCAAGCATCCCTCTGACTCTGATCACCAAGCTTCACAAGTTCCAACACGAAGCATAACTCTGATCAGAAGTCAATGGTTAAAGGCAAATGTCTCTATCGAGAAGTACAAGAGCAGTGTACTATTCTGAAATGCCTACCTACCAAGGTTCAGCCACAGCAGGTTCTGGAAGTTCCAGAAATGCCCTCCAACGGTCATATTCTCTCAACAGAAATATCCTTTGCACCTTGGACTATAAAAGGCTGAAGAAAAGAAGAAAGCAAAAAGAGAGAAATCAAGAGCTGCAATACAAGAAAAGATTCAAGCCTCTACTTTCTTCATCTATTCTTATTTGGTTTACACTCAGCTTATTTAGAAGCAAACCTTTGTAAACACCAACCTCAAACAGTTGTTTGATTTTCCTTAAGGGACCGGGTAGGTCAGTATCCTTAAGAAGACTAAGAGAGTGAATCTTAGTGGTGATTCCTTTAGGAGATCAAGGTTGATCGGATCCTAGAGAAGACTAAGAGAGTGAATCTTAGTG
This sequence comes from Lotus japonicus, assembly GCF_012489685.1. Taxonomy (NCBI): domain Eukaryota; kingdom Viridiplantae; phylum Streptophyta; class Magnoliopsida; order Fabales; family Fabaceae; genus Lotus; species Lotus japonicus. The sequence continues at coordinate 563,561 of NW_026645414.1, forward strand.
ATAGCTAAGTCAGTGTATTGTTAGTCACTTGTAGGTTTCAAGTGCAGTTGTAACAATTATCTGATTAGTGGATTGCCTTCATTCTAAGAAGGAAGAAATCACCTTAACGGGTGGACTGGATTAGCTTGAGGGATTTATCAAGTGAACCAGGATAAAATACTTGTGTGCTTTTCTCTTCTCTCTATCTTTATCCGCTGCACCATCTATCTTAGAGAAACCGAAAAGATTTACTTTAAATCTTAAGGGGAAATTCTTTTATATTATAAACGCTATTCAACCCCCCCTTCTAGTCGTTTTTCACACCTTCACCTTTGCCCTTAGGATCTGAGGGCTTGCTGCTTGTTGCTCTCCTGGATTTCCTGGTAGCCAGATTAGGAGGACTTTCAGGAAGAGTGTTAACAAATTCTGTAAGGGTGATAGGATCTCCTTGTCTTCTGAGCATCCTTACATATTCCAGAATGCATGCTGGATTTTCCTTCTTGGACCAAATGGGGAAGTCATCAATGGGGTAATTCCTCCGACGAACTTCATCAGAAGTGTCTTCTTTGGGAGCAACTTTGATCTTCTCAATGATCTGCATTTTCTTCAACTTTGTGCCATTGAGGGTATCACCAACTGTCGTGGCCAGATCTTCGTGAAGTTCAAGATCTGATAGAGTCTTAACAAGCTTGTTTTGGACGAAGATGTCTGACAGTAGCCTTCCATACGGAATGTAGGAGATGAATCTCTTGTTCTCAGAACCAGTTGTGGTCCTTGATTTCTCAACACACTCCTTCAGATAATTGAAAAGAAGGAATGGCAGACATATAAGCTCACCAGTTGAAATGTAGTACATGATTACCTTCTGAGTTGCATTCAGGTAATCAGTTCCTCCAGTTCTAGGGTGAATGCAGTGCATGAAGATCTTTTGCCAAATCTTCATCTCAGACTTCAAGTCCTTAAAGCTGTACTTGGTTTTCTCGTAAGACCAGTTATCATAGAGCGCCTTGTTGACAACGGTCCTCATTCCAGCAACATTTGCTTCAACATTCTTGATCCTTTTTCCCTCCTGGAACTTCATACCCAGCAGCTTTGCAATAGATTCTTCAGAGATCACAATTTTCTTGCCCAGTACATGGGAGACGACGTAGTAGTCATTGCAAACTGCATTCTTCCAGAACTCGACAACCAATTTGTGATAGATTGGACCAACGAGCCTGTTGAAATACCCAGACCATCCTTGCAACTCGACTTGGTTCCTGATATCAAACCCATGTTGAGCAAGATTATCAAAATCAACTCTCGCTTCGCAGCACACATTCAGTTCTTCCACTTTCTTTGCACAGGTGACTACATTTGGTGCATTCAGAATCTTCTGAGCTTCCTCGAATCTTTGCTTCTCCTGATCTTTGGCAGTTTGTGTGGTAGAAGCAGAAACATTCGCCTTAGGTTTCCTCGATTTGCCCATGATTTTCAGAGGATGAGGTTTTAGGGTTCAGAGAGAAAGGGGAAATGTTGGAGGGAGAAGTATGAATGAATACAATGCACACGGGTAGTTTCAAAACCGTAAGTGTAAGTGAGTGGGAGATCGTGTGTGACAGTGCATATAGTGGGTTTAATGGTAACCGTTGACAGTTTTTCTAAGAAATTAAAGGCAAAATCAACGGTTATAAAGTATATAGTCTAAAAATAGCATAGTAGAGGAGAGTAGACATCATCATTATAGCAGATATACCACGCAACACAAGGAACTATGTCACAAATGAAGTGACACGTGTATTGTTGTCTACCACAGAAGTTTAACCAGTGGGTTAAGTGCTTCTGATCGAGTAACTTCTGAAAGAGGTAACATCTGATGACTTCAGAGGTACCATGGTCAAAAGTTTTGAAGAAAACCTTACTCTGGACAAAAATCCATGTTCAGGTTTTCAAGAATAAATAAAAAACCTATCTTCTGCTAAGGGCTTAGTGAAAATATCTGCCCACTGATGGTCAGTATCAACATACTCTAGTGATAGAGTGCCCTTCTGAACATGATCACGAATATAATGATATTTTACCTCTATATGCTTTGCTCTTGAGTGTAGAATGGGGTTCTTGCTGAGTGAGATAGCAGCTGTGTTGTCGCAATAAATAGGAATCTTCTTCAGAGACAACCCATAATCTTCTAGATGATTCTTCATCCATATGGTTTGTGTACAGCATGTGGCAGCTGAGACATATTCTGCTTCAGCAGTTGATAGAGCAATTGTGTTCTGTCTTTTGCTTGACCACGTGACAAGATTAGATCCAAGGAAATGGCAGCTTCCAGAAGTGCTTTTCCTTTCCACTCTATCTCCAGCAAAGTCAGCATCACAAAAACCTGAAAGTGTATACTCTGATGTTTTTCTATACATCAAGCCAAGGTTAGTGGTTCCTTTCAGATATTTGAGGATCCTCTTAACAGCAGTTAAGTGAGTCTCTCTAGGATCTGATTGGAATCTAGCACAGAGATGCACACTAAACAATATATCAGGTCTAGATGCAGTTAAGTAAAGAAGAGAGTCTATCATTCCACGATAGAGCTTCTGACAGACCTTAGAGGAAACTTCCTCTTTCTCAAGAATGCATGTTGGATGCATTGGAGTCTTTGAGATGTTGCAGTCACTCATGTTGAACTTCTTCAGAAGTTCCAGGGTGTATTTCTTCTGATGGATATAGGTGACTCCTGGTCTTTGATCTATTTGAATTCCCAGGAAGTATTTAAGTTCTCCCATCATGCTCATTTCAAATTCAGCCTGCATTAACTTAGAAAATTCCTTGCACAAGGAGGGATTAGCAGAACCAAAAATGATATCATCAACATAAATCTGAACTATAAGAATGTCATTCTTATAGGTTCTGCAGAAGAGAGTATTGTCACCTTTACCCCTTACAAACTCATTCTGTAGAAGAAAGGAGCTGAGCCTTTCGTACCACGCTCTGGGAGCTTGTTTCAATCCATAGAGTGACTTCTTAAGCTTGTAGACATGCTCTGGGTGTTTGTCATCTTCAAATCCAGGAGGTTGCTTGACATACACTTCTTCTGAAATGTAGCTATTGAGGAAGGCACTCTTGACGTCCATCTGGTGAAGAATGATGTTGTGATTTACTGAGAAGGAAATCAGTAGCCTTATAGCTTCAAGACTTGCTACTGGAGAAAAGGTCTCAGTGTAATCAATTCCCTCTTGTTGACTGTAGCCTTGAGCCACCAGTCTTGCCTTGTTTCTTGTTACTTCTCCTCTTTCATTTAGCTTGTTTCTGAACACCCACTTGGTTCCTATGACATGGAAACCTTTAGGTTTAGGCATTAAGGTCCATACATCGTTCTTGGTGAACTGATCTAGCTCTTCTTGCATTGCTTGAATCCAGCCTTTGTCTCCAAGAGCTTCATCAACTGATTTTGGCTCAATGAGAGACACAAATCCCTTCAGACTCAGAAGAGTCTCTTCTGAAGGTTTGAGCATAGACCTGGTTCTGACGGGAGCATCTTTGTTGCCAATGATCAGTTCTTCTGGATGAGAAGCAACTATTTTTTTCTTCTTCTGAAGTTGATCAGAAGTTGTTGGAACATCTTCAGATGCTTCTGCCTCTGAAGCAACATTCTCTGGGCTTTTCATTTGTTGATTTGCTTCTGAACAATCAATGCTTAATTCTGCAAATCTTTCAAACAGCTTTGACTTTTCTGAGCCAAGCTTATCATCAAATCTAATTTGAATAGATTCCTCAACAGTTTGATGAATAATATTATAAATTCTAAAACCTTTAGATCTTTCAGAATAACCAAGAAAATAACATTTTAAAGCTTTAGAATCGAATTTACCCAAATGCTCCTTGGTGTTGAGCATGTAGCAGCAGGTTCCAAAAGGATGGAAGTAAGAAATATCCGGTTGCCTTCCTTTGCATAGTTCATAAGGAGTTTTCTCCAGAATTGGTCTAATGGATATTCTGTTCTGGATGTAGCATGCAGTGTTGATTGCTTCTGCTCAGAAGTGCTTGGCCATACTTGATTCTTGCATCATGGTGCGAGCCATCTCCTGAAGAGTTCTATTCTTTCTTTCAACTACTCCATTTTGTTGAGGAGTGCGAGGACAAGAGAAGTTGTGAGAGATTCCTTGAGAATTGAATAAATCTTCAAAAGCTTTGTTCTCAAATTCTCCACCATGATCACTTCTGACAGTGATCACGGAAGATTGAAACTCCTTCTGAACTTGGGTAATGAAGTTGGTAAACACAGTATGTGTTTCATCTTTGTGCCTTAGGAACTTTACCCATGTCCACCTGCTATAATCATCTACAATGACTAACCCATACTTCTTTCCTCCAATGGATTCAGTTTTCACTGGTCCAAAGAGATCAATGTGAAGTAGCTCAAGGGGCCTTGTTGTAGATACTACATTCTTTGCTTTAAAAGGCTGGTGAATTTTCCCTTCTGACAAGCTTCACACAGAGCCTCTGATGAGTACTTCAGATGAGGCAATCCTCTGACGAGATTTAGCTTGCTAAGTTGAGAGATTTTTCTGAGACTTGCATGTCCTAGACGTCTGTGCCAGATCCATTGCTCTTCATTAACTAACATGAGACACTTGACCTTCTGAGATAGCAGTTCAGAGGATCTGATTTTGTAAATATCATTTTTCCTCTTCCCAAAGAACAAAACAGATCCATCTGTTTGACTAACAGCTTTGCATCCAGTTTGATTGAAGATCACATCGTAACCTTTGTCAGCAATTTGGCTTATGGAGAGCAAGTTGTGAAATAATCCTTCCCCCAGAAGTACATCATTGATAACTGGAGTTTTTCCATCTCCTATGGAACCTTTTCCAATAATTTTTCCCTTCTGGTTTCCTCCAAAGCCAACGTCTCCTCCTGACTTAAGCGGTGTCAGTTCTTGGAATATAGACCTTGTGCCCGTCATGTGTCGCGAGCATCCACTGTCCAGGTACCATGACAGGTGTCTTAACTGAGCTGCATAAGATGTCTGCAACAGGAATAATTTTTGTTTTAGGTACCCATATCTTGGGTCCTTTCTTGTTAGTTTTCCCAGAAGTTCTTGGAACTTTGGGTGCAACAGGAGGATAATGCATAGGAACCTGAGTATAGTATCTAGACATGTCAAGTTTGAACTTTCTCTTTGGTTTCACCATCTTTGATTTAACCTTCTCTGGAATGACCGTGTCAGCGGGAACGAAATGCTTATGCAATGGTTCGCGTTTGGGCTCAGATGACTTATCTTCCATGGATTGAAAGTAGCCAAGGCCATTGTTTCCCATTTCTGCTCATGCCATAGATCATTGAAGCCATAAGACTTCTGTCTATGCCCTTTGCAAGGAACTTTTGAAAACGCTTTCTCATATTTTGTCTCATACTTAACATCAGATGATGCAAGTTGATCTTCTAGCACATCATTTTTAGCACGAAGAACAGCATTGTCATTAACAAGAATATAGTTTTCATCCATGAGTTCAGAGACTGACTTCTCATGAACTTCTATAGAACTGGTTTTAGCAGCATATTTCTTTTTGAGTTCTTTATGCTTATTTAGCAGAATATCATGTTTCTTCATTATTTCAGATAAGGCAGTTCTTAGCTCAGATAGAGAAAAGTTAGAGAATACCTCATCATCATCCTCAGAGTCTGAATCATCTTCTGAAGCTCCAGCACCTTTGCTAGTGGTAGCCATTAGAGCCTCCACAGCTTCATCTTCTTCTGACTCAGCTTCATCAGAATCAGTTGCATCAAAGGTTATGAGAGCTTTCTTCTTGAAGACTTTTCTTGGTCTCTTATCCTTCTTGAGCTTGGGACAGTCACTCTTGTAGTGCCCATATTCCTTGCACTCGAAGCAAGTGACTTCCTTTCCAGATGACTTCTTCTGACCAGATGAAGATTCATATCTTCCTGAACTTTTCTTTGGTCCTTTGCCCTTGATATTTCTGTTCTTCCAGAGTTTGCTTAACCTCTTTGTGAAAAGAGACAGCTCTTCATCATCAGACGCATCTGATAGCTCTTCAGATGAATTTTCCTCTTCTGCCTGATAGGCTTTTGCTTTGTCAGACTTTGACTTAAGAGCAATAGACTTGTCTTTCTTCTGAGGCTTGTCTCATTTGAGTTCAATCTCATGGCTTCTGAGATGACTCACGAGCTCTTCTAACTTTAGAGAGTTTCAAATTTCTGGAGAGTTTCAGTGCAGTGACAAAAGCTCTCCACTCCTTAGGCAAACTTCTGATAATCTTCTTGACATGATCACCAGTAGAGTAGCCCTTGTTTAGCACTCTGATTCCAGCAATCAGAGTTTGAAATCTTGAGTACATCTCCTCAACGGTTTCACCAGATTCCATCTTAAACTGCTCATATTGTTGTATGAGAGCAAGAGCCTTGGTTTCCTTGACCTCTTCATTTCCTTCATGCGTCATGACCAAGGAGTCAAAGATGGACTTAGCAGTTTCTTTGTCAGAGATCTTCTCATACTCAATATATGATATTGAGCTGAATAGCATGGACTTCGCCTTGTGATGATCCTTGAAACGCTTCTTCTGAGCGTCAGTCATTTCAGAACGAGGGATCTTCACACCTGAAGCATCTACTGGATCAGTATAAGCCTTCAATGACCATATCCCAGAGATCTGGGTCAGTACCAAGGAAATAACATTCTATTCTATCTTTCCAGTACTCAAACTTTTCACCATCAAAGATTGGTGCTCTGAGTTGATTGTTGTTGTTGTTGTTGTTGTCAGCGGAAGTATTGGCTTGGGCCATTGTTTGTTTTTTCACACAAGGTTCTGGATCACTGAACACTGTTAGGTGTTAAAATCAGAACCGGAGCTCTGATACCAATTGAAGGTGCGAAAAACACTAGAAAGGGGGGGGGGGTTTGAATAGAGTTTTTTGTATCTCGGGTAAACTTTTGGCCTTTTTCAAAACTCAAAGATAAAAACTAAGTGCTGAATGATAGGAAGTAAAGCACACGAGTATTTTATCCTGGTTCACTTGAGATAAAAGCTCAAGCTAATCCAGTCCACCTGTGAAGGTGATTTCTTCCTTCTTCTGATGAAGGCAATCCACTAAAATCAATGAGTGTTACAACTGCACTTTGCAACCTGCTAAGTGACTAACAGTACACTGATTTTCTCACTAGTATCCTCTTAAGAAGCTGATCTACCGATCCTCTTAAGACTAGCTAAATACTGAATCAGCCTTGATTCAGTCCTCTCAAGATCCGACCAACCTTGGTCTCTTGATGAACTTTACAATATGATGTAAAAGGTTTCGGGTTTACAATGAGTGCTTCTAACAAGTGAATAGTAAACTCAGATGTTTAAGAACAGTGAAGAAATAATGCTGAGAGAATGGTTCGTATATGTTGAATATTTTCAGCACGGTTTCTTAGCCTCTTTCTTCTTCCTTCAGCCTTTATATACTCCAAGGCTTGTGATGTAGCCGTTGCTAGGGTTTTATCCGTTGGAGTGGCAATTCTGTAATATCAGACTGCTAGGCTGTACAAGGTAGGTGGCGGACAGACTGAGACTTGTACGACGTTGTACTGTGATAGCGACCTGTCCTTTCACCAGTTGACTTGAGATGAAGGAGCTTCAGATGAACGTTGATGAAGCTTCTGATCATCGTCAGATTGAAGCTTGGATTCTTCTGACCTTGCAACTTCTGCTACTGAACGAGTTCCTCAGAACTTCTGATCGTCAGAGCTAGAATAGCTTGGGCCTTCAGAACCAACTTCTTGTAAATCTTCAGAACTTGAGTCTTCTGCTTCTGGACCGTTCCACCGGAACATCTGGTCTTCAGAACTTCTGACTTGAGTTCTTCAGATCTTCTTGAGAGCTTCCATCTTCAGAGCTTCTGAGGTATTTGCCACTGTTCAGAACGAACATGGTAGGTTAATGAGCTCTCTTTTTAGTAGCCCTTGGTTCTTCTTCTTCTGAACGAATAGGCTTCGGTCAGATTCAGAACCTGTTTGTCACAACTTAAAAAGACAAACGTTAGGGTACCACAATTGTTCATCATCACAAACCTTAATTGTAATCATCAAAACATAGAGATGCAACCACTGATCAAACCATGATCTTACACTTCTCACCATTCTAAGAGTTCAACTAGCTCTAGTCCTCTCAAAGAATCTGGCCCTAAGGTAAATTATTAGCTCTTACCCCGTCTCAATTCGCTTTCTTTTCCTCTTTCTCAATCATTTTCACTTTTATTCTTCAGAGAGTGGCATGTCTAAAATGGCTGTACCTCGAGCCACGTGGTTTTCTTCTAAACCCCCACCAATTACCCTATCTAGCTCTTCGAGCGGTTTAGAGTCCTCTAGCTCGAGTTTAGACTCTACTGAGTCGGACCCTGTGTGGGACAAACTGACATTCTATTTTAACTCGAAACCAATTGCTTGGCAACATCCTGGTGTGAACCCTATTATACCAAAGAATGTCGAGATAACCTTTCTAACTTTCCTCCACAGGATATGCAGAACATGCCTTCCCCTGCTCGCGAAGAAAATGTACCGCATGATGAGGTGCAGGGTAGTGAAGGTCAAGAGCCTCCAATCATTCAGCCTGATCAAGTGATTGGAGTGATGCCCCCTCCCAAGGCTGATGTTCTGGTCTCGACTCATTCTGAACCTTCTTCTCGACAGCCTCAAACTTCTCCTCAACAGCCTCAACCATGTGCCAGGGTCGCTTTGCTTTCTCCTCATGCTAAGGGAAGCTCAGCTTCTTCTAAGACGGCTGCCTCTTCCCATACTTCTGGCGAGAGGCTCAGTGCTCTTTTAGTCGAGGACCCCCTTTCCATCTTCCAGAGCTTCTTCGATGGTACTCTAGATCTCTAGTCTCCACCACGTCAAGCTGAAACTACTGAGAACTGCTCAGTCGGGTGGGGTAGCCGATGATAGCCAGATTGAAGAAGCTTTTGCAAAGTTAAAAGGGCTGGTTTTCGATGCGGGCTTCATCAGCGGGGTTCGAGCTAACTCTCGACTAGGCCAGGAGGTTAAAGAGCTGCTTGCCTTCCTTTTGAGCCAACGCCTTGACCAAACTCGAGCAGATGCTCTTGTTGAGCTTCAGAATCTCTTGGTCGATATCTTGGCCACGCTTGACAAGGCTATTGCGGTGGAGCAACTCATTGAGACTAAGCAGGCACAAGTGACTTCCAACACCAATGGACTCCTGCCTTCAAAAGGATGAAATTCTGAAGCTGACCGCAAGGAAAGCTCTTATAGCAGATGAGTTGTCAAGCGTCGATGCTCGACTGGATGAGCTTCAAAGGGAGGTGGCGAGGCTAGAGAAACAGAAGGCAATGTTGATTGATGAAGGCCCAGCTGTGAATTCCCCGCCTGAATACTCTTGCTGCTGAGTGTACAAATGTGATGTTATCGACAGCTCAACTTTCTAAAGAGGTTGCAGCGGAGCGACGCGTAAAGCAAAGCTTGGATTCTAGGATTGCTGCTGTCGGGGTTCAGCTTGAAGGCTTCAAGTCGAGAATTTAAGCTTCATAACTGTTGTTTTATTGTAATGGCCATGGATCTATTGTGGCCTTTGTTGCCAACTTTGTAACAATCATTCCTGTAACTTTGCTCGATTTCTGATTAATGAATGAATTTGTATTGGCAATGCTCAACATGCTTTGTTTCTCGATTTGCATTTTATCGTCGATTTAATTTCCGTTACATTACTTCCTGCATTGTATTGCTGAGTTTCACACCATTTAATCTTGGCGCTCAAAACTAGCCTTTCAACTCCCAAGTTTCCTTGAAAACCATGGTAATTTATAACGCTTTTTATCACGTTCTGTTCAACGACTTAAGGACTTCCTCCACTTGTGGTGGTGGTTGACGTGGCTTGCCGTGTTTGGCTGACGCTTGGTAACTGCATGCTTGCATTAATGCGTCTATTTGTTACTCCCCCATTATAAATGCTGCCGTTTTTACTCGTCTTCTAGTAGCAACTCTTTTTCCTTCCATTTTCATCTTCTTCCTGCAATCTAAGAACCTTTCACCCTTCACTATGGATAGCAGACTTATTCTTCGTCGTATCAGGGACTGGCTTTCCAGGAAAACCTTTTCCAGAACCTATATGACTCCTCTGCTGGCCTTGATGAGCTTCTAGGGCTCATTGATCAACTATTTCATAGGACAATCATCGCCCGCGTTAGAATTCCTCTTCAGAAGTTCCAAGGGCTTCTCCTGGAAGCCAAGCCTCTATTCGAAGAGTTCCGGGAGCTTTCAGTAATGGTGTTCTTTCAAGAACACCTAATCGATGAGTGGAGGGAGAAATTCGATTTTCTCCAAGCCCTCTTTGGACCAACAAGATCCCGAAGGTCTCGTTCGATCAGTCATTGAAATATTTGCAGCCTCCCTTGAAGACCTGGTTGCTCGTCAAAAGAAGGCTCGGCTTGAGGGCCAGATGGCGGCGCTGGTCGATCGATTAGCACCCATGCAAGCTAGATATGACGGATACAGAGCCATTTTTCCTTTTTAGGCTTTTTTGCCATAGTTGTAATGCTTCATTTTAATTAATAAAACATTCGAGTTTTGGCAATTTATTTTCTTTTACCTCCTTATTCGATGTTTATTTCATGCAACGTTGGCTTATACGTTTTTAAGTATTTGTCATTTATCGTCATCTGTCGATTTCGACCTCCTAATTCCTTAATCGAATAAGCGTTTTTAAAAGTGCTTTCTCGACTGTGAAAGGGCCTTCCCAGTTTGGGGCCCACTTTCTGTAGCGTTTATTCCCTTTTATCGACTGGTAAGACAACCTTCCATACGTAATCACCGGGCATAAAAGATTTAGCTCTAACCTTTTTATTATAAGCTTTAGCAACGCGATCCTTTTGCCTAGTTAAGGTATCCAATGCCAATAGTCTTTCTTCGTCGAGATCGACTAACTCATCAAGCATCATATTCCAATAATCTTCACTTGGAATTTCATCTTGCCTTTGGATTCTACATGACTGTAAATATACTTCTGCTGGTAACACCGCTTCTTGGCCGTATGCTAGTCGAAATGGCGTTGCTCCGGTAGCTTCCTTAGGTGAATTCCTGTAAGCCCAAAGCACTTGGCCTAACGTTTGATGCCAGCTTTTAGGTTTTCGACCGACATGTTTTTTAATCAAGGAGATTAATGTTTTGTTGGCCGCTTCTACTTGGCCATTCGCTTGAGCATAATAAGGAGTCGAGGTTAGGAGTTTTATACCCCAAGACTCTGCGAATGATGCTACTTTTTGACCCTACAAATACTGTGCCTTTGGTCTGTAGTGAGTGACTCAGGTAACCCGAAACGATACACTATGTGATTCTGAATGAAATCGATCACCGTGTCCTGGGTAACATTTTGTAGAGGAATTGCCTCTACCCACTTGGTAAAGTAATCTATAGCCACTATGATGTACTTATGCTGTCTAGAAGAACATGGGTTAATCTCGCCAATTAGGTCTAAAGCCCATCCCCTAAATGGCCATGGTTTAATGATTGAGTGTAATTCACTTGCTGGCACATGTTGTATCCTTGCATGTTTCTGGCAATCTTGGCACCCCTTGGCATATACTCCATGCAATCTTTCATGATAGTGGGCCAATACATCCCTTGTCGAAATAGGATCCACTTCATCTTGATTCCTGCCTGGTGGGCACCACACAACCCATCGTGAACAGCCGAGATCGCTATGAACGCGTCGTCTTCGCTTAAACACTTTAGTAGTGTTCCGTCGACATTCTTCTTGAATAGCTCGTTTCCCATGACGACATAGCTCATTGCCCTGTACTTTGTCTTCCTGTCTGTAGTGCCCACAGGATTTTGCAAGTAATCGACAATTGGTTTTCTCCAGTCATTAGGTGCCATATTGTTAATGACCAGGACGTCGAGGTCAGAGGGGTTCAGTTTTTCTTTGACCTCGATAAGTTCTTTTAGCCTAAATTTATCGACCATGTATCCTGACGCGATTTGTGTAGTATCTAGCTAGATTTTCACTAACGCAATTGTATTCCTTGGTAAGTTGCTTTATTACTAACTCAGAATCTCCTTTTACGACAACATTCTTTGCCCCAAGGGCTATCAGGATTTCGAGGCCTGATATTAAGGCCTCATACTCAGCCTCATTGTTTGAGCAGTTATTCTTAATCCTAAACCTGAATTTCGTGGGGGTGCCCTCTGGGGATACCATGAACATCCCAATTCCGGTGTCATTCTTATGGCTAGAGCCGTCGAAAAATAGCTTCCAAGGTTGGATGCCTACGTAAGTTACAATTTCTTTAGGCAAAGTATGATCTGCCAAGAAGTCAGCAATTGCCTGCCCCTTAACTGCCTTAGTGGGGCATAAGTTAGTGAATATTCGGTTAGGGCCAAAGCCCATTTACCAATTCGACTGTGCAAGATAGGCTTGGACAAGCACTTTTTGAGCTCCTCGAATGCTTTTTGATGTTCTGCTTCCCAGCGGAACACATCTTCTTTCTTTAGTCGAAGAAGTGAGGAAAATGATTTAGTCTTTTCGCTGAGGTTGGCAATGAATCTCCCTCTGGAAGTTGATCTTTCCCAGTAACGACTGTAGTTGCTTCTTGCTGGTTGGTGGACTTGTGTCGAGAATGGCTTTAGCTTTGTTTTTGTTGATCTCGATGCCCTTTTTGTGCACCACAAAACCCAAAAAATCACCTGCAATAACACCAAAGGCACATTTAAGGGGTTCATCTTTAAGCCATATTTCCTCATCCTCTCAAAGGATTTCCTTAGATGGGATAAATGGTCATCCCTTGATGGGGATTTCACCACAATATCATCAATGTAAACCTGCATAAAAGTTTCAATAAAATCATGGAAAATGGTATTCATTACCCTTTGGTAGGTCGCGCCAGCGTTTTTCAACCCGAATGGCATGACCACCCATTCATATGTCCCCAAGGCACCAGGACATCGAAAAGCCGTCTTCGACACGTCTTCTTCTGCTATAAAGATTTGATTGTAACCTGAATAACCATCCAACAAACTTAAGTATTCGTGGCCAGCAGCGGAATCCACCATCATCTCAGCAATAGGCATGTGATACTCATCTTTTGGAGTGGCAGCATTAAGATCTCGAAAGTCAATGCAAACCCTCATTTTTCCATTTTTCTTGATTACTGGGACCACGTTGACTAACCAATCCACATATCGAGTTGTTCTGATAAATTTGCACTTGAGGAGTCTTTCGATTTCCTCCTTGATTTTTACCAACACATCTGGATGGAATCTCCTAGGTAATTGCTTGACTGGTTTTTTGTCTTCTTTGATGGGTAACTTCAATTCCACCAATTCTCGGCTGAGGCCAGGCATTTCATCGTAATCCCAAGCGAAACAGTCTTTGAATTCTTTGAGTAATTTCACCATCTTATCCTTTAACTCTGGGTCAATAAGAGCATTGATGTATGTTGGCCTCTTTTCTAAGCCATCACCCAAGTCCACTTCTTCCAAAGGGTCTTGCGCTTCCATTTTCTTGGAAACGTCGACCACTGGCTTCTCGAAACCTAATGGACCGTTATCATAGATGCAATCTAGCCTCAGATCGCGAAGGTCCTCGAATTCGCATTCATCGACACTCTGCTCGTTTTCTTTTATGCACGTGTTATCCTTGTTCGTTGTTGCCTCCTCCTGAGGTGTCAATTCGACAGGCAGGATTGAGACATTAGCCCCATCAATAGCCATTTCTTTGGCCATTCTTTCGGCCTCCAAGGCCGTTCTTATTTTGTTTTCGGCTGCGTAGGTCGAAATTCGAGCCAGGCTCGAATTAATCATCTTTACTGTTGGTTTGCCACTCAGTAGTGGCATCTTTTTCTTCATCACTGTGCCATCCACTCATGGCATCAGGTCTGCAAGTTTCATTGAGGTTCAACCCTCGGATAGGATCCAATGTTACTGAGTACTCCGAGTATGGGTTGAAATATTGATGGGCCACTGTGTCCAACGGAGCAATTGTGGCTAAGCTTTTTCTCGAAATTCTTCTTGCCGACATAACCTGCCTCGGCCAAGTAGTAGCTTTGGTCTGCTTGCACATTTTTGACGACCCCATCTGATTTCCAAATGGAGATGCGTTGGTGTAGAGTTGAGGGCACTGCTCCCACGCCGTGAATCCATTCTCTCCCTAGCAGTAAATTGTAATTGGCCTTTGAAGGAACCACAATGAATAATGTGGAGCGGGCCACAGTACCTACAGTTATGTTCAGCATGATTGCCCCTAAGGAAGAGCCCGTCTTCCTTCAT